>NC_046664.1:82099051-82116794 GCF_010883055.1 Belonocnema kinseyi | reverse complement strand
GGGAGCTCTTCTTAATATTTTGACACCAAAATCATGTCGATACACCTTACCGACTGCGAGTAAAGCCACCCACGCTTTAACTTGACAGACTGTATGTCTTGAATAGTTAAAAAGGAAAAGTTAATGACTGAAAAGGTCAACCTGAAGGAAGCTACTTCGGAAAGGTGATAGAAGAACCAAATAGAAACAAGCTATGTTTAAGAAAAACGCCTCTTGTGGCTCGAAACAGGCTGAACGACAGTGGTATAAGAAACTTGACGAGGAACGTCTAAGCCTTTGATTGGAACTACTAAATGCTGGATATCAACTTTCTAGCTGCCATCAAACAATCGTTTAAAGTACGATTTACGCGAATGGCCTGAAAAAAGGCAAATAATGCCTGGGGATGGAATTCCAGTAAGGACGTGGGTTTTTGGAAATTGCTCCAAGAAGATATATTGAAGATATCCTAAAGAAATTTGGGACAGAAAACTCGAAATCAGCCGTAACACTATTTAAACTATCAACAAAATTAAAGAAATCTGAGCGATTGTCAACTGAGAAAAATGAACTCTAACTTTTAATAGAGCGCATAGATGATCGAATGTACTTGGTTGTTGGAATACCGAAACTAGGTTTGATGTACAATACATTTTTAAAATAACTTGCAGGTTTCGAAAACTCCGATAGGACAGGGTATGCGAGATACCAAAGATTCTACGAAAGACAAAAAACAACGTACGTATGGTACCGCTGTCATGAATGAGAGCAGAATATATGGGTTTGTGAGATTCTATGAAGGAACAAAGCATCAAATGTGTCGCACTTCTTTTGTAATATATCGCAATTAATTTTGATATAAACTAGACTAAACATTTTTAAAATATTTAATAAAGTTTATAAAATTCCATGTCAAACGAAACAGAGCCAAGATATTTATGACTTTTTTTAAATAGGATATGTATCATGAGAATATTCTGAATAAAAATTAAAGTTTTATAAAATCTTGTAACTCAATGGTGACAAATTTAGTCATCGAAGTTTTATTTTTAAAACACACTCTGATAAAATGTAAAGATCTTAAAACGATAAGCTTGACACATGTAGAATAGGCGATAATGACTATATAATATACTATACATTCTGCGCACGAAGTTCTTTATCTATACATCAATCAGTTTTACCTACACTTTGAAAAGATGAAGTTCGTTTATACTCTGGCCTTCACCTCGTTAATCATCTTTAATTTTATTGGTGAATATAATATCATAATAATATGTGTGATTAAAAAAATATTTTTTTAGGTTTTAATCCTGTTCTTTGTATTCATATAAGACATTCATCAAATCATTTTTTAAGCCGATTCTATATTTAAGTATATTTACTCTTTGTTTTTATCAGAGAATTACTTCTATAATGTGCTCCCATATGGGACGGGTAAATTTCCTTGTAGCGAAACTTCTTATAAACTATTTATAAAAACATCTACACTTAAGGTCAACAGTTTATTGCCATCATAATATCTTGATACTGGAAATCTAACAAACATTTCTTTCGACTCCAGAAAAGCTTTCACTGAGTCGGCGTATTGTCTTATGTGACTGTCTTGTATTGTGAAATCCTAGTTTTCTTCTTTTAATAATTGATTGTTTTAAATCTGCATCTCGCGTTCCACTAATAATCTGATATTTTATCAGATGCTATGCGATTTGTCGTTGCTCAGCGCTACTAAAAGCTATTATAAAATGGTGATTCATTAATTGCACACATCCGCGTCGAATATGAATATTACCCTCATTCAAATATGAACAAATGAGTCGATTTATACATGGATGATTCATAACATACCAATGTAGAATAGAAACATGCATTCTTCTCTTCTTTGTTGCAGAGGTGAGTTCTCAATTTGAGTGCTTACCTAATGGCGAGCCCATTCCTGGTGTTTTTCGATCCGAAACTTCTTCTTCTACTTCTAAAAGAAAAAATTCTCCTGGGATGTCTCTTCCTCCTGCCAATTCTTCTAAACATGCCAGGTCCATATCTCCTGCGGCAAGAGCTTATACTCCTGCTAGGTCCATATCTCTACCTATAAGGCTTCCTTCTCCTGACGGACATGGTTGTGGCATTGAAAGACTTAAATTTATTCGAATTATTCCCTTTCATAATAATATCATGATATTTGAACTTCGAAGATACACTTTTCCTGCTAATGCATTAATTAAAATCAAAATCCAAAATCATAAGTATGAATCTGTGACAACCCATGAACAGATTGTATTATCAACACCCGATGGTGATGTATTTGCAATATTAAAGAGTTATAATATTCTTGCTGGAATATATAGAAATTATAATGAAAGAAAACAAAGGGTGAAAATAAACATGCGAAGCAGCAGGAATGTCCCATTGACCAGAGACGAAATCAATGCAATTCCAGTAGGTAGACACCGTTCAATAATGATGAACTATAAAGTAATATATTTGAACCCTCAAGTAAATAATCCTTTGCACCGTTAGTTTAAACAAAATGTTAAAATACTATGTAATATGAAATAAAAACACAATTATGTAATATTGTTTGTAATTTAAGGTCAGATTTAAATCTTACATGTATCTAGTAATTAGTCAAAAGTGAAAAAAGAAGCTTTAAAATAATAATTTTAATGACAATAAATGTACAACACTAAAAGAACAGGAATTTTTAAACAAGGTCTTTCTGTTATAATATATTTTTTTTATTTTGAGAAACATGAACGAATTGAGAGTTGTTTATACTCATACGCTGTTAATAATTTCGACTGATTTTTACAAATTATTGTAAAAATAATAAACATGTCTTTTGGGATGATACAGAATCTTAACAGAAAGACCTTACTTAAAAATGTTGATACACATTTAATTGATTTTGTTAAAGAAACTAAATTTATCTATTAAAGCATGTCCCAATTACGCATGTATTACGAATTTGTCTATTTAGTTTGTTTAAATAAATGGAAACTATTCTTTTGATTTGCTAAGTATTATATATAGAGGTATCCTTAACATATCTGAAGTTAAGTCTGACTTAAAGGAATCGCAAAAAAACTATAAACAAGATTTTTGTATCCTTTATGTTAAGAAAAAATAAATAAATCTATTTGATAATTACGAATTTATACAATTGTTTATCCAATTTGTTTAAATAAATAACAACTGGTCACAACTTTTTTACAAGGTATATCGAAATTTTTCTATTTCTTTATATTTGCACTTAAAAACAAACATCTGAAGTAGCCCTAACTTATTTTTACTAAAAATGTAACTTTTGTTGATTAATTTGTTTCTCAAAATTGTAAACAATTTTTTTTTAAATATCTGAGCTACTGGACATCATTCAAGAAAAGTTTCTGCGCTAATTCTGGGTACTTTCACATAAACTGAATAAATTCCCAAAACAGCGCAACTTCGAAATTATTTCTTTACTGACTTTTTTTTGTTAAGTAATAAAAATTAAACCACTTTTTTTAATATGCTTTGACAACTTTGTTAGAAATTCCATAAGCTTTTATTTGAAAAAAAAATCAAATTTCGTCGAATAGTTTGGACAAAATATATAAGATGTTATAGTGTTGACCAGGGTGTAATATATATTCAAAGATTATAGGCAAATAATTCTTTTTTGATGACTGTTCAAATTTTATTTAAAATTATGCCCGATAAACGCACAGACTTAAACATGGGACTGACATTTCTTCAGATAAAAATTAAAATTTTTGTTACGTAAGAACAAAAATTAATGAGATGTTACAAACTGGAGTTAAAAACGATAAAACTGAAGAGTCGTGACGTAATACAATAAGGATCAAATAAAAAGCATAGAAATTATTGACGCAGTTCTTCAGAAATATGAACGGTACTTTGATGTAAAAAGAAAGAAAAGCAGAGATAAAAGTAAGAAGAAAGAATAAATATTTACTGATTTTGATATAAAAGCTATAGTATTAGGAAGTGAAAAATAAAAAAATAAAAAATAAAAATAAAAACATAAAATTTATAAAAGGGAATATAAGAGGAAAATATTATTGGGTGTCATGAACAAGACTATTGTACGAGGTGTGGCGATTAAACAACCGAACTTATCCTGCTACCAATGACGCGCCGGAAAAATGTTGAGTGTTCAAAAGAAGCAACGGGTGAATCTCAAGTTTCTTGTTAAAGTTGGAAAATCGTTTACCGAAGCTTATGCAATGTTGAAAGAAGTGTACGGGAATGAATGCTTATACTGCACATAAGTTTTTGAGTAGTTCAAACGGTTTAAAGAGGGACGTGAAACAACCGAAGATGATCCTCGCCCCGGACGGCTCACAACGTCAAAAACTGATCAAACCATTTAAAAAATCGGTGAAATCATCCGCAAAGATCGTCTTCTAAGCATTCGAGCGATTGCGGAAATCACAGGAATCGACAAGGAATGTGTCCGCCAGATTTTGCATGATTCCTTCAACATGCGGAAAGTTTGCGCAAAAATAGTGCTGAAACTCCTCACTCACAAGCAAAAGGAATCACGAATGAACATTTGCGCTGACATTTTAAGCAACATCGACATCGATCCAGACTTCTTGGAGACAGTGATCACTTGTGACGAATCGTCGTTTTTTACCCCGAAACAAAATGCCAATCCATGCACTGGAAGAGCACAAACTCCCCAAGGACGAAAAAAGCCAAGATGAGCAAATCAACATTCATAGCAATGATGATGGTCTTTTTTGATATTCAAGGCATTGTTTACGTTCACTGGGTCCCTGAGGGTTAGACCATTAATCAGCATTGTTACATCGAGGTTCTTACTGTCCTTCGAGAGCGTGTGAGAAAACGAAGACCCGATTTGTGGAAGACCAAATCATGGAAGCTTCACCAAGGCAATGTCCCAGCCCATTCTGCTTTGTCCGTGAAGGCGTTTTGTGCGAAATATGGCATCACTATGTTGGACCATCCACCCTACTCACCTGAACTTGCCCCCTGTGACTTTTTTTTATTTCCCAAAGTCAAGTCGGCACTGAATGGGACAAGATTTGAAAGTGTGGAAGCAGTTGAATTAAAAGCGGTGGTGAACAAGCTAGGCGGGCACATTCTCATCTCGCACTGCACGCGCGGCTTGCTTCGCTCGCAAGTTTGAGCGCGCCTGGGGCGCGCAACTGTTGGTTCTCGCGTTTCGCGCTCTATTGTACATTTATCTCGCGCTTCGCTCTTGATTATGTATTTACCTCGCGTTACGCGCTCGGTCTTTATATTTTCGCACATTCTTGCGCAAACATTTTAAAATTAAGACTCAAAACATCCACCACTGTAATTTTGTAATTGTGAATTCTCTTTCGTTAAAAGAGAGTTTGAGCGCACCTACGGCACGCGACTGATGGTAATCGCACTCCGCACTCGGTCTTTGCATTTCTTCCGCATTCGGGCACAGACCTTTTAAAATCAAAAGTTAACGGACCGACAACTGTAATTTTGTGATTTTGAACTCACTTTTGTTAAAGCTCTTTTGGCTTTAATGAACAGATTTTCATCACGTATCTCGTGATTCGCACTCGATTTTGTCCAACATGCCAACTTTTCTACATTATACACAACTCTTTTTTATCAATTATAATACATTTTTTATGTAACTCTGGCTGGGATTACTTATTAAAAAATTGCAAAATAAAAAGCAAATTTTATTTATCATGATTATTTTTGTATTTGTTTCTTATTTTGCTTTAAATTGTATTCTAAGCTGCTCTGAAACATGTATAATTTCAATAAATGTATATCATTACAATTCTTAATTCCTTGTTTTTATTATTTTTTATTTTAATGTTGTTTTTTACGAAAAAATAAAAACTACTGCGCATCTGCATAGAATCTAATACAGGTACCTATATAGGGTCCTATATAGGAGCCCATGTCCTCTTTCGTCTTTTCTGTGATTTTTCTAAAAAGTTCATTTTTGCATTTTTTACCTTATGTTTTACGGTTAAAAGAAGATCTACTCGTCCAATCGAAAAATGATTATAATAATACATTTATAGATCTTTCTAGGCGAACAACTTTTGTCTGGTAATTTAAGTTCAAACCCTGTATCGTTTTTTCAAACAAATTTAATGTTTTTATTTTGAATGATATTTTTTACGACTAAAGCAAAAACTACGTGTCCTATCAAAAATTATAGCTCCTTTTTTGATGAACAATTTTTGTCTCATTTTTTTCGTAGCTTATATCGAAAAGTGATTCATTATAAATTTGTAGTTCTTTCCAGGGCGCGCAATTTGAGCTCTTTCATTTGTTTGGTATCTTGCATAGTTTTACCAAAAAATGGAGTTTTTCAATTTTTCATTCTTTTTGGTACGATCAAATTTGGAATATTCAACTTTTTCTTTTCTTGGCTTTTTTTATATCATGCGTTGTTTGGCTTAAAATGTTCATTTCAGTTTTTTTTTTTTTTGATTTTTAAAATGCTCTAACTCTGATAATTTTGTTTTCATAGAAAAAAAGTCATGATGATAAATTGTTTGAGTTTCTAAGTACTATGAACAACCATACATAGAATTTTTAAATCTTGAAAAAATTTGGTTTCAATATTTCTTTGTACGACCAAATTTGGAATTTTCAACTTTTCGACCAAATTGAAAAAGTTCTTATCATAATCTTGTAGTGCTTTCAAAAAGCAATGTTTTTCTTTTCCTGACTTTTTTTCATAGCATGCGTTGTTTGGCTTCAAATGTTTATTTGGTTTGTTTTTTTGGATTTTGAAAATGCTCTAACTCTGATGATTTTCTTTATATAGAACAAATTCATTACGATAAATTGTTTGGTATTCTGAGTACTATGAATAACCGTTTATAGAATTTTGAAATCTTGAAAAAATATGGTCTTAACAATTTTGAAAACGTGCGCACTTTTTGAATTTTGATCAAAAACAGCTGGGTCACAAAGTACAGACAGACAAACACCTTCGTAAAAATCGTTTTTTCTGACTCAGTGGGTCTCAAAACGTGAAGATTTTATAAAAGCCGACAAAGTGAAATTTTACATAAAACCAATACCTTCTCATCAGATGAGAATGTAAAAAGATAAAAATACAGTGCTCGATACGTCGATTTCATTGACATTTTTTGTTTTAAGGGTAGTTTTTAGGTACTTGTGGGGTTGTGTTAGGGGTATCGAACCCATATATTTGATACATGAAATTCTTTGCCAGATAACTCTCAACAGGTCCAGATACTTTCTCTTCACTTTTTTTCAACCCCTAAAAAATTATTCGAAAAACTCAAAAAAGTGATTTTTCCCCATGCATTTTACATGGGAAACTTCAATTTAAACCCGCACCTATTAAAATCGAAAAAAATTAGAGAATTTCTTTTTTTCAGATTTGGAATGAAATGGGGGGGGGGTGGTCGTTGCCCTCTAAAAAAACGTTTTTGAGCCACCCTAATGAGGATAGCATACAATAGTTTTATTCATGTCACCCAATACAATTTTTCTCTTGTATTACCTTTTATACATTTCATTTATATATTTTTGTTTTTTATTTTATTTCATTTTACGTATTCTATTTTATATCTTAATTTTTTATCTTTTAAATCCTAATACAATAACTTTTTCTTCAAAATCCGACAATATTTATTCTTTTATCTTACTTTTCTCTCTCCTTTTACTTCTTTTTACAGCAATGTATCGTTCATATTGCTTATGAACTGCGCCATGCGCAGTAGATTTTCTCGATATACTAACAAGTTAATGTGAATCAACACACCTACAACACCTGTATTCCTTGCCGTTTTCCTTCCATCTGCTGGACGCCATGGAGACAAATCTGTTTATATTTTCACTACGAATTTAAACTTACAATTAATTCCGTCCATCAGACGGAGTCAAAGAAATAATTTGTATAACTTTAAAAAAAAAATTACTTTTCAATTGACTACCAGGTAATAACTTTTAATAATAATTTGTATGCTTTTTATTTTATCCTTATTGTATTTTGTCACGACTCTTCACTTTTATCGTTTTTCGCTCCAATTTGCAACATCTCATTAATCTCATTAAAAATGGTCTATATTTTTATCCCCTTTTTAAGTCATTTCGTTTATGACAAAAGCTTTCATTTTTGTCACAAAAGGATACTTACTCCCATGAAAAGTGGTTGTTCTGATGAGGACTGTCGATTACAATTGAAACGTTAAAACTGATTTTGTATTGAGAGTCTTTCGGGCATAATTTTGAATACAATTTGACCAGTCACCAACAAAAAATTATTTTCCTATCATCTTTGAATAAAAGTTTGGACTAAAAGTTTTGAGTCCACGGACACCTGATTTGGCCCCACAGTGCAAATACTTTGTTCCTCGCCGACAATTCGGAAGACCAAATCTGCCACATTAGACGCTTGTATCTGGTTCGGAGAGTATCCTTTATATATGTCACATCCTGAATGAGGTCCCGAGGCACGCTCAGGTATGTTTATGCCTCTTTAACGCCAAAGTGTCGTAAAGTGCTTCTATGGTCGAGTTTACGTTCTAAGGGGACGCCATTAGGTTTTCCTCGCTTTAAATAAATCTTAGCAGATTTTTCTAACTCGAACTACATTTCATTCTCCTAAGAGTATACCCCGACAATCCTTAGAGCTGGGTGTAGCGGTTTTTTCAAAATAATTTTTATCATAGGTCTTAAGAACATCTATGTAAAGTACATTAGTGACCTTATGCTTTCGATTTCCAGGTTTTCCACTAAAATAGCCGTCTGGAAGGCGAAGTGCGAGAGATAGTGGCAATAATAGGAGGCCAAACAGAAGTGGGTTATAGATAGTAAATCTGGTTTTCCAATGCGACATTAATCTTTCTAGACAAATCACGATGTGCAGATAAACGTATAAGCTTTCAAAAAGAAAGGTGATTAGTATATAGGAGGTCGAATTGAAAGCTTTCGGTAATTAATCCAGGATATCCAAAGGTGGCGCTGGTAGAATTCTGCATCTTTGAATATACATCTATTGATAAGCAGGTTCTCCCAACATCCTACTACGCCTTTCTCTAAGCTGCAGGCTAGGTCAACTCCTATGCAGAAAAACGGCCCCGTCACGAACGAGGACGCGCGGGCCAAGAGGTAGTGAGGGGTACAGAAATAGTTCACTGCTGGACACAGATGAAGTTAGTTCAGTTCTTTAATCAGGTTGCGGGGTGCAAAGGGAGCAATGTTATATCTGAAGGTCTTTAAAGAGTCAAAATGAGTAAAAAGGAAAATTGTTCTTTTTAACCTACCTCTTTCATCGTTCTAGACTTCTCCTGGCGTGAGACAGTACCCGTATTCTGTTCTATAACTTCTATAACTTGTTTAATGTGTCAGTGTGATCAGCTGTTGATTTTGTTTTACTTTTAGTATCTGCTAAGGCTGTCGCTGCATGATACACACCACAATTGATAGTCCCGAGCTCTTCGAAAAAATCTCCACGTGGTTCATCATCCAGTTTAGTCAGTTCTTTTGGTCGCTCTCAGTCTCGCCTCTCTTTTTCTGTTGCCGGCTTGTTCTGGCTGCGGTTGAGTAGCTGCTCCGCTTATATAAACTCTTTTCCGTAGTTCCTCGGCACGCTTTCGCAGTCGTTAATGTGAAAAATGAAAGAGCTCTGGGTGTTTCTCACACCTCAGAGCAGGCAGTCGCGTCATGACAACTTTTCGTACCGGAACCATACTGGTATCATTTCCATAAGCATCTCAGGAAAAGGACATCTTATGACGGCCTCCAGAGCGCAATTCATCTTAAAAAAATTTGGATAAAGCACAGAGATTTTTCAAAATATTTTGGTAGAATGAACAGTGTTAGCAGTTCAAACTAACAGTGTTAGTATGAAGGATTTAAAGATCATAATAAACAAAGAGCCTTAAAGGAAATCAATGAAGTTTTGAAATTAGAAATTATGTCATGTTCTGATTTTGGTTTGCCTATTCATTAAAATATTGAAGTAACATTATCAGAAGAAGAAAGAAAATTAATTATTGAAGAAAATAAGAAAAAGAGTACGGGCAAAAACTTTCTTTATAAAACATTAATTTACCATTTTTTGGGAACAAGAAAAAAGTAGTGTCCATGGCATGAACAGGTACTGCAACAATTTTATCACACGGAGGAATAAATTAAGGAATTGTGATCTTATAATTTAGGAAGAAGCTTCTATGGCACAAAAAAGGCCTTAGAAATCGTCTATAGAACATTAAGATATTGCTCTATTATCGAACATTTCCGTTTGCTGGTAGATTAATAATATTAGGAGGAGATTTTACGCTAATTTCGCCTGTAATCAAAAATATGAGATTAACTGGTTTAGATTTTTCAAAATTTTTGTTAAAATTCGGATAGGGTAAAATTAATTTATTTCCCATACCTAATCATTGGAAAGCAGATGATATATGTACACAAATGCACAGTTCTCTTATAAATGAACAGGATGATTTATCAATTTGTTCAATACTTGCATGTCATATTGGAGATGTTTATAAATTAAATATTAAAATATTAAATAAAATTGAATCAGAAGAAGACAACATATCATAGTACATATTATGCAAGAAATAAAGGAATGGATGAAAGTGATAAGGACGCTCAATTAAATTTTCTAGTGGAATGTTTAAATTATCTTCAATTTCTAGACATATCGGTCCATAAATTAACTTTAAAACGTGGAGCAATTTTAATGCTTAGTAGAAACTCAAGTATAAACGATGGGCTATGTAATGGAACAAGACTACAAATTTGAAAATTGCATAAATTTAATATAAAAATATTGTAATATTGTTTGTGATCTAACGTTGGATGTAAATCTTACATATAACTGGCAATCACATAAAATATTAATTTTTTATGGTAGTTAAGACTTCAATCTTTCAGCTCGCCTGAAAGTAGGAAAAACAAAAAAATTGTGTAATAATAAAAAAAGATATTTCGGGTTCTAATGGTGTACAAAACTACGTATTTTGCCTGATTGGCCAATAAAGTCTTTTTTTAATCCATGAGCACGGAAAGCCAAATCGGATTGTCATTATATCCATTGTCACACTGCTCTTCCGATTTCTCCAATGTAGACTTTGCAACAGGAACAAGGGATTTTATGTACTCACAGATAACTGAGAAGTGCCTTTTTGCCTTTGGGGTTATTTAGTAGTTGTCCTATTTTCGCAGATAGTTTAAATATGGTTAGGATGTTGTGTTTGTTGAAAATTCTTTCTATTTGTTCTGTGACACCTTGGAGGTAGCATAGAATGGTGGTCATTTTTCTCTCTCTGTCTTTAGTATGTTTGGTTAACTTTTTTTTAGTGTATTTTTTATGGCTTTATCCATTTTTTTGTTTGTGTAATTGTTCTGTATTAGAATTTGTTTAACGTTTTGTAATTCCTTTTTAACTTATCTTTATCTGTTATTGACACAGCTCTGTATATAAGGGAGCTGATGACCTATTGTTTTTAAAACAGGTGGTTCTGGGAGGAGGCATGTAAAGCGGGAAAAATCGAAAAAGTGTGTAGAGGTTATGTCAAGATCAGGAAGATATGAGGGAAAAGGGTGGAGAGAGGCTATACACAAAACAAATAATTCAGATGAAACACAAGGCTTCGAGTGAATTACTGTCCGACACTCTATTATTCTAACTTATTGACTACACAAAGCGATCCAGCCAAAGGGTTATCCCTCGTCACCTCGAGCTTACAAGTAATACTGACTGACAAGTAACACTATCCAAGTGTCACTCCCCGATTAAAACCAAACTCTGCACATCAATAGAACATATAAAAATATTGAACTCGTGTTTTTTTTTTATTTTGGCAGAATCCGCTTCCTAGAGGTGGAAACAACCCCTATCAAACCATAAGCAGCCTGTTTGTGGTTTGTTAGGGGTGGATTCAAGGGGTTAGATTACTTAAAGGTAAGTGGGTTAACCCGCTTGTGGTGTGGGATAAAACTTTATTACAAGGAAAATAAGCGACTAAACTTGCTGTTCCCAGGGTCAGGTGGGTTAGCCTCCTTGCGGTTCGATCGGGAGTGTTTCTCGAGGTTAGGTAGGTAAGGGGTGGGTGTTTGGATGGATTACGTTGGTTGGGGGTTAGGTAAGTAGGTAGGCTAGATTATGGTGTTGATTTCAATCATTTTAAGAAAAACGGGCTATTAAACTCGCTGATCCCAGGAATAAGTAGGTTAAGCTGCTACCGAACCATAGGTTCGGTAGAGGTGATTTCTACCCCTACAAAGCGGATTCTGCAAAAATAAAAAAGTCGGGTTCAATATTTTCTAGAATTTTATTGATGTGCAAAGTTTGGTTCTAATCGGTGAGTGACATTTGGGTAGTGTTACTTGTGAGACTTATGAAATACGGGGGAAAGAGAGAGACTAACTCACCTAAATATATACATATAACAACATATCGGAAGAAAGCAGAGTTCCTAAATGTAGCTAAAAGAAGACAGTATTTCATTGGTAATTTTTTATACACTGTCTTTCACACTAAAACCCCACAATAACTTTTCAATCCGTTTAAATTTTTTGACAAAAATCTTTCTGCCCTTTCCAAACTTCGCGAAAGAAAAAAGGTAATCAAAGTTTCAAAACAACAGAAGATGAAAATGACAGCGGTCTTTTATAGTAAGGAGCGCCCGACTTTAGAACGAACTGCCTGTATCAATTAGGGAAGCGACGTTCTCTTTTACCCTAATTTAATAACAATCCGATTAAGTCTCACACAATTAAGGTAGCAAATTCGCTCACGCACTTATTATTATCATTATCGAATAAGTTGCTAAAATCTGTTGTGCTATATAATTAAAACTTCAGAAATATTCTTCGACTAGCGACTGTATTATTTTTGTTGTTGTTGTTGCAATAGTTGGTGTATCCTCTGTTCCTTCGAGGGCTATTTAGCCCTAGGAACTTATGATAAATAAATAATGATATCTTTTAATTGATTGAATTTTGTTACCATAATTTTGGGCAGAAGCCGCATCAGTAGCCAGCCATGTAAGAACAGAGGTCCTTCTGAAGTCTAAACTTCTGGACTCGAACGTTTCGACTTAAATAAATCACTGAAAAAGGAAAATTACAAGTTCAAGTACGTAAGTGTGTTTTCTAGGTTACTCTCATGAATTCAAATGTTGCAGAGTATGAGTGACTTACAAAAGTGCGGTCGAAACACCAGGAGGCGTTGAACTTATGAATGCATTTTCTCCAAGACAGAAGAACAGAGTGTACGGTTGATAATCAAATTCATCTTCAAGGAAACGACGATTATGACAGTGATAAAGCATTCCGTGGATTTGAGGAGAACATCCCAAGACAAGCTGTCGTTGATAACTATAATCGACATGAGCAAGAACAAAGCCTGGGAGGTCACAGATTATTAAAAGGGGAAAACCTAGTAGATCTAAAAAAATACAACATGCTTTACGCTTCACGTAATTCCAGAAGAAGTCGAAGCTTTGATCTAAAATAAGACCTAGAATTTTGTGGCTCGTCGGAAAACCGGGATGCAATCGGATGCAGAATTGCACTTTGCAAATATTACAATGCTCCGATTGTGCGACTTAAAAAAGTCAGATTGTTAATAGATTTTGCTTTTGAGGATAATCTGATTGTTTATTAATTAGACATGACCTAAGCTTTCTTAAATCGGGGCATTAAAGAATATATTTTCATGTAGTTTACCGAATTTTTAAAAGAGAAACCGCCTTTAATAGTGAGAAAAAAAAGTTGCAGACGGAAAAGATCAACCTGAAAGGAACTACTTCAGAAATTTTGAAGAAAACCAAAAAAAAAAACAAGGTATGTTTGAGAAAAAAGCCCATTATGGCTCGAAACAGGCTGTACGACAGTCATATAAGAAGCTCGACAAGAAACTGTTAAGCGTTTTATTGGAACCACGCAATGCTGGTTATCAAACTGGCTAGGTGACATTGAACGATAATTTAAAGGAAGTTTTACGCGAAGGCTCTGAAAAAGTCAAATAATGCCTGGGCATAGAATTATAGCAAGGACAGGGGACGTGGAAAGGGTGTCCGGAATACCAAAGATCCTACACTGGATTTTTTTTACTGAAGAACGGTGCCGTCACATCGAAAGCCAAAAAGAAATGTACGTACGGTAGTGCCATCAAGTACGGAATAGGAATGTATGGGTTTGGCGTATGCTAGTAAGGGAGAAAACGTCTGCTACGTTTTTTTAAAGAAATTAAATTCAGAGTCATTTTACTGAAGCAAGTAGAGAAACCACAATATCGCAATTAATTTTTATTATGTAAAATTAATTAAAAACGCGAGAAAAATAAATTCGAAAAAGTGCATTACGGCCAGTGAACGAATATTTTCTCTAATTTAACCCGTTTAACGGAAACTTTATTTCAAAATTTAAACTAAACATTTTTTTAATTTTTAAGAAAGCTTATTAAATTTCACTTCAAACGATAGATAGCGAAGTATATTATCAATACATCATTCAGTCTCTCCTCTACTTGGAAAAAATTAAGTTCGTTTATACTCTAGTCTTCCTCGTGTCAATCATCTTTAATTTTATTGGTGAATATAATAGTATAATAATATGTTTAATTGAAAATAATATGCTTAATTGAGAATCATGAGCTATTCTCCTGAATCTCTATTAGTCACTAATGAAAAAAATCTACTTGACGCAAGCGCAGTAGTGACACGGAAATCCTTGAAAGCACTGCTTCCATATGGGACGGGTAAATTTCCTTGTAGCGAAACTTCTAAAAAACTATTTATGAAAACATCTACACTTGAGTTGAACGGTTTATTACCATTATATAATTAATATAATAATCTGATATTTTATCAGATGCAATGTGATTCGTCATTGCGCAGCGCTGCTAAGAGCTATCACAAAATGGCGATTCATTAATTGCACACATCCACGTCGTCGACAGAAATCAGGCATATGAAGTTTGCAGTTAAGACCCGCCATTACCGGGCATAGTAATGACTTTGATTTGTTCAGAAAATGGTAATATATTAGTAACACGGTTACTAAAATAATAATGTACAATAAAAACATGTAGTCTTCTTTTTTTGTTGCAGAGCTGAGTTCACAATTTAACTGCTTACCAAATGGCGAACCGATTTCTGGTGTTCCTGGAGCCGGACCTTCTTCTAATTCTAATAGAAATATTTTTCCTGATTAGTCTCTTCCTGCTACCGATCCTTCTAAACGTGTCCGGTCCAGATCTCCTTCTGCAAGAGCTAATTTTACTGGGAGGTCCATAGCACTACCTATAAGGCTTCCTTCTCCTGACGGACAAGGTTGTGGTCTAGAACAACTTACATTTACTCGAATTATTCCCTTTAAGAATCAGCGTATGATATTCGAACTTCGAAAATACACTTTTCCTGCCAATACGTCAATTAAAATTAAAGTATGAAAGGATGCCTATAGGCCTATAGAAACCCTAGAACAAATTGTATTATCAGCATCCGATGGTGATGTGTAGGCTATATTGGAGAGTTATAATACTTTTGCAGGAATTTATACAAATTATATTGAAAAAAAGAACGAAAATAAACATGCGAAGAAGCAGGCTAATGATATTGACCAAAGACGAAATCATTGCAATTCCAGTAGGTACTATATCAAACGTAGAATAATGATGAACTGTAGAGTGGAATATCTAAGCCCTCAAGTAAATAAACCTTAACACCGTTAATTTAATCATAATGTGAAAAAAAGATGTAATATTAAATAAAAATACAATTGTGTAATATTGTTTGCAATCCCAGGTCAGATTTAAATCTTATATGTATCTGGTAATTACATAAAAAGAAAATGTGCTATGGTACTCAAAGCTTTAATCTTTCAACAGTGCTCTAGAAAGAAAATCCTTTTACCTCACAATAGGAGAAAACTGGATTGTTTTTGACGAATCAATCTTCAGGTCACCATTTTTGTCCGATTTAGACGATTTTTAATGAAATGCTGTTAAATTCTGCAGAGACCCCTGAAGGCCTATTTTTATTTTTTTAAAAACAGTGTAGAAGAAAAGTTAAAAATAAATAGCTCCACAGAATATTACGAATATAACCGTCGCAACTCCCATATGTATAAGTTCCCTATACCTCTCTTTCTTTTCACTCCCCTTAGATATGATTGTTTGTCAGATGGTGTCTAAAACTAGATGACGAACATAATTCATTTTTTGAAATTCAAGAGAACTATGTCAGGCTTTGAGTGCGCAACACAAACAAGTATCGAGAATATGAAGTTCAAGTATATAAGACACTTTTCATTCTTGACAATTGATTCGATTTCCCTGGGGGCCTTTAGCAAACTGGTGTTTAGTCCAATGATGTAAGAGTAACAAAGGTGGTAATAAAGCAACCTTAGTGCCGCTCTGTGAATTTGGATGTAGGTCGTTACCGCACGAGTTAGGCAACCAGATAGTACGTGTCCTAGATGCGCACGGTCCGCATGATACACTCTGCAGCTATCATTGGGAATGCCATGACTCAACTAATCGCGAAGGTATACTTAAGTGGAAATGTCATCGTCTTAACCCGTAGTGATTTAAGAAAAGCAAACGTTAGCTCATACAACATCGATTAATCCTCCACATTCATGTGGAAGATGCCAAGCATACTCTTATCGAGAAGCTAACTGTTCACGGAAGTTTTTTTCCTGTGCTTTCTTAATCCGTGCTTTCAGGAGTGAGTACTCTAGATAGATAGGATTTGATGCATCTTTCTCACCTCTGATATTGAAGTCAAGGCCGAGCGTTTCAGCAGCCTCCCTCCGATGCTTTGTACAGACTTTCTCACGACTTTGAGAAGAAGGTTTCGTTCATTTTCGACTATATGTGATGTACCTAGAATAATCATGTTGTTAAGAAATTCAAGATTGAGTATTTCGCGACTACCTTAACGGCGTGATATGTAAGTTCGCTGAACAGAAAAACGTAACGTACATGCTTTTGCTCATGTGCATAACCTTTCGTGTCTCGATGTCAAGAAATCTGAACTCATCATTCTGCCATGGAACCATTCCAGATGAACAAAGTACTACCGGCACGGCAAGCATGTTTATTGCAGATACTTTATTTCTCGTCGACAGTTTGGCAGAACAAATCTGCCGTATGAGACGTTTGCACCTGATTCGGAAAGTATCCTTTATATATGTCACATGCTGGCCCTGTGGCACGCATAAGTACGCTTAGGTTTCTTTAACGCAAATGTGTCGTATATCGCTTCTGTAGACGAGCTCAGGTTCTTTGGAGATGTCATCAAGTTTTCCCCACTTTAAATAAACCTTGGAGCATTTTCCCAACCCTAATTCCATTCCTGGTCTTCTGAGAGTATTGCCCGAAATTCCCTAAAGCTAGGTAGAGCTAGGTGCAGTTGCTTTTTATGCTTAGTACAGATCTTAAGATCATCCATGTAAAATATATGAGTGACGTTGTGCTTTCGATTTCCAGGTTTTCCGCAAAAGTAACCTTTGGGGATGGCTAATGGCGAGAGGTATGGTAGTGGCAGTAATTTAAGGCAAAAGAGGAGTGGGCTCATGTTGTCGCCCTGAAAGACACCTCTCTGATAGATGACATCGCTAGTTGTCACATGATAATTTCAAGATGAGATAGTAAATCTGGTATTCGAACGCGGCTTTGGTATTGAAATTCCGGCTACCAGGTGTATACATATGAAACCGGTATTTTTTCAAGAAAAAAACACATTTATTTCAAGAGAATGATAACAAATATTTTATTCAAAGTATGCGC
>NC_046664.1:82096712-82098951 GCF_010883055.1 Belonocnema kinseyi | reverse complement strand
TGGCCAATTGTTGTTGGTAGCGTTGTTCTGCGAGCTGTTTTTGCGTCTGACCATCGTCTTCACCCAGCAAAGCCTGCAATTCGACGTCCTCAAACGATTTCGTTGGTTTGCCGCGGTCAGCGTCTCTCACATCAAAATTGTCACTTTTGAACTTGTTAAACCACTCATTACACTGCGTTCGACCAAGAGCATGCTCTTCGTAAGCTTCGACAAGCATTCGATGAGATTCTATCGCCGATTTACCCAAATGGAAACAGAAAATTAATGCTCCCCGCAAATCATTGTTTGAAGGCACGTATTTCGACATTTTCAAGAGCGAAAAAATCACGATGTCATATGAAACTTGACATTTTTGGTATTGGATATTGTTGACAGATGACAATACGCCAATTAGCACAAATGGTAAGTTCCGACAGTGCCTACAAGTGTGCCTACTGGCCGCTAAATGGCAATACCGGTTTCATATGTATACACCTGGTAAGTGTTATGTAGTCAATCAAACACACGGAATGCGGGATGCGTTCTGTTTTGCCCAGCCTATCTTTGTGGTGAGTTGATGCTTTCGTCTTGTGGGCTTATGATCAGCCGTTGGTTGTTTTTACTGATTGCTTCCGCAAAAAAAACGTATAATTTACAAAAAAGTGGGATTTTTTGCCCGAAAATATTAATTTTCATCCAAATTGTTTATTTACGACCAAATAGTTAAATTTCTAACTAAAATTATGTATCTTTAAGCCAAAGAAATTCATTTTTGACAAAGCAGTTCAACTTTAAACCACGATGTTTATTTATTGACAAAAATAAAAATTAATTCTTAACTGAGCATTTAATGGTTACTATTTCAACAAAACAAAGTTTTAAATTCAAAATATTCGTATTTAAAACAATAAGAATTCTTGATAAAATATTTGAACTCTCAACCAATGCATTTTAATTTTCGACAAAGCAATCATATTTTGAAGCATAAAGAATCAATTTTTAACAAATATATAAATTTAAACAAAGAAAATATTTATTTTCAATTTTAAATATCAATTTTAAACGAAAAAGTGAATTTTCATATCTGCAGTAAATAAAATCAATTATTGAACCAGTTATAAACGAATTATTTTGTAGAATATTTAATAATTCAACCAAAAAGATCAATTTTCATTTAAAATGATGATTTATTCTTTAAAATATTAGGGTTTTAGGGAAAATTGTAACATTCAACTAAAGCATCGAATTTTTTAACCAAGAAGTTGATTTTTCTACCGAGAAGATTAATTTTTTATTAAAAAAGACCAATTTTCCATCAAAAAAGATCAATTTTCAATTTCAGATATCAATTTTCAACTAAAAATGGAATTTTCAGTGAAGGAATTAATTATCTACTAGCAAAAACGAATTTTTAGCAAAATAGATAAATTTTCAAACAAAGGGATGAATATTCAACATTCATAATATCATAAATATTATAACTTAAATCGAAAAATGTGATTTAAACTTCTGAAGAATTATAGCCATAAATTGTAAATTCAATTTATTTTTTTCGATTTGTTTTCAAGAAAATTCTCAAAGCATCTACGGCTTTGATGATTACATTCTCATTACGAAACTCGTGCACATTACTTTGTTTCCATTCAAAAAACTACAACGCTAAGCGCTCAATATTTTAAGTCAACTACAACACTCACTATTTCAGGGTAGCAACGCTTCTAAAATAAGGTATTATTTTGTGAAATTGTCTCAATCATACATATCGACTTCTAGTAGCTACGCCTGAATGCCAAACGCTTCACATTAAGAATAAACTATGACACTCACGGTTTCTGGGCAGCAACATTTCTAAAATAAGGCAATATTCATGAGCAATTGTCTCAATCATATATATCGTCCTCTTATCGCAACGGCGCACAGTGGGGTGAAATCGGAAAACGATGTTCAAAATGACATTTAGAACGCAATTATGCACCGATTTCAGAATTTTTTTTTTGAAAAATTCAGAACTAAATTTTTCAGAAAATGGTGAGAGTAGATTTTTTATTTTTTTGTTTATTTAATTTTTATTTTAATGCAAACATCGAAAAAAATGTCGATTTTTCTAATTTCATTTTTTATCTTCTAGAAAAAATTTTTCTTATACTTCTCGTCCCGCGAATTTAGTGCACAGGGGTATAAGAAATATAAAAAAATTCTTCACTTGCATAGTTAATTGTTATAAACAAATTGTATTAACAAATACTCGACATTAAGGGTT
>NC_046664.1:82094176-82096612 GCF_010883055.1 Belonocnema kinseyi | reverse complement strand
GGTCAACCCGCTAGGGATCACATGTATAGAGAACTTGAATGCTACCTGAATTGCACATCAGCATGGGAGAAGCCATTCTTCAGGGGCATTTTCAAATTTCGCGCCTTTAAATGGATACTAGTATCAAAAATATGAGTTATGTTACGTAGTAATTACAAGTAATAAAAGTGTTTAATTAATAATGAAGTAAGACATGTAAAGTGCGAAGTAAACGTTAATTTTTTTTCTGTGCCATTAACATTATGGAATAGCTGCTGAGTGTCAAATACTATAAAATAGTAATGATATTCTACGGTTCGAGTGGGCGAAGAGTGAATTGCGTTCAATGCTTATTTGTAGCATAAAAAATGTATGTTATGAATAGACTGGATATGTTCCCATTGGGCACAAAATTTAGCGACGTCTTTACGACATCGTTACCACATCGTTACGACCACTTTACGACATCCTATGTCCATGTCGTTAAGATGTCTTTACGATATCGTAAATAAGTCATATGATCTGACGATATCTTTACGATGTCGCAAAGACACCGAACCGACAAGGACATAAAATGTCGTAAAGTTGTCGTAAAGACGTTGCCAAATTTTGTGCCCACTGGGTTTTAAATAAAGTGAATAAAATATCACAAGCGAAAACTTTAAATTGACATTACCTGCATTTACTTAAAGCGATTAGGGCAAAAAGTTTAATCTGTACATAACCTCGAAATAATGACAGACCGGCCCGACATGTTTATTATACTTTCGATTGATTACTCTTTATCAAAGAAATGCTTTGTAGTTTTCTATGTTTATTACTGACAGTCTCGGCAGTAATATTTAAACAATAATTACCCAATAATAATTTAACAATTATTACTTATTAATAATTATAATAAGTAACAGAATATTTCTGAATATAATAATTGATTTCCATTGTTTCTTTTTCACAGCTCGATCCTAGACGAAATACACATCAGGAAATGGAGATGGAATTAGTACATTTCAGCTGGTGCATTTCAATGCATATTATTGAAAAATCGTTATCTCTGGACCTTATCCCAAGACTGGGGATTGATCAGTCTGATATTAATTCTGGGTAATTGTGATGGTATAGTTCTATCTAAAAATATCGTGAAACAATATAGCTTGCCCGAATTTAAATTAATAAAGTTTTTATGGAATTTTTTGTTACAGAAAATATTTTTTTAAACGCTATCGCAAAATTTGGTTTGATCAACCCCTGAAATAAATTAGAGACTAGCTGCAGATAAAAGTAGAAGATCATAAATAAATTTATAAGCGACATTTTAGGTCGGAATTTTTATTCCAATTTTTAAAAACATTATTCAATTTTCGAAATTGCGATTTCTAGATCTGATTTCAAAATTGGAATTGGGTCAGTCCCTAAAATTGATTCTAAGTAATTTTGATGGTATAGGTGAATCAATAAGATATCTCGAGGCAATATAACTTGCCTGAATTTTAATTAATAAATTTTTTATGGAGTATTTTTATTTTAGAAAATATTTTCTCTGGACGTCAACACAAAATTTACTTTGATCAATTACTGAAATAAATAAGAGACTCGCTGAGGATAGAAATGTTTCAGAAATAAACTTAAAAGCGAAATTTTATGCCGGAATTTTAATTCCAATTTAAAAAAATTTCTATTATCGAAATTACTATCTCTGAATCGGGTTTTGAAATTGGAAATTGTTTAGTTTCTAAAAGTAATTCAAACTCACTTTGCTGATATATGTGAATTAAAAAGATATCTCGAGGCCATATAACTTGCCCGAATTGAAATGTGTTCTCTGGACGTGATCTCCAAATTTGGTTTGATCAACGACTAAAATGAATTATAAACTCGCTGAAGATATGAGCAGATCTGGAATAAATGTAGAAGCGAAATTTTAGGCCAAAATTTTTATTCCATTTTTTTTAGAAATTATTCTATAATTATCTATTTTATCTGGTCTAAAAATTAATTTTATACATTATTGGTATCTTTTCATAAAATAAAAATCTTTAAGTGTAATTCAAAGCTACTCGAAATGTTATTTTATTGTATTTGTTTCACACCAATTCTGTAAATTTTATTTCAGATGTTATATTTTCAATTGGATGTTGTCCTATATTTATTATCGGTTGATCAAATCAAATTTTGAGATGACGTTTAGAGAAAATATGATCTAAAATGGAAAACCTCCCTAAAGACTTTATTAGTTGAAATTCGGGAAAGTTATATTGCCCCGATATTACTTCCATTTAAACTGAGCTTACTTTGCATCCTTTCTCCACTCAAAGCAGTACATGTTTTCCTCATGATAAATCCTTGCGCGCTTCGCGCTACGCCGCACAGTGGGGTGAAATCGGAAAACGAGGTTCAAAATGACATTTAGAACGCAATTATGCACCGATTTTAGAATTTTTTTTTTGAAAAATTCAGAAC
>NC_046664.1:82090018-82094076 GCF_010883055.1 Belonocnema kinseyi | reverse complement strand
GTCGCGGAACGGAAGACTTAAGATGCATGCTTTTGTTCATGTGCATAACCTTTCTTGTCCCGATATCAAGAGATCTGAGCTCGTTTTTCGTCCATGGAACTAGTCCAAATGAATAGAGTAGTACCGGGAGGGCAAGCATGTTCGTTGCAGACACTTTGTTCCTCGCCGACAGTTCGGAAGACCAAATCTGTCGGATGAGACGTTTGTATCTGCTTCGGAGAGTATCCTTTATAGATGTCACATCCTGAATGCGGCTATGTGGCACGCCCAGGTATGTATAAGTCTCTCCAGCGCAAAGGTGTCGTACAGCGCTTCTATCAACGAGCTCAGGATCTTCAGGGATGCCATTAAGATTTCCTCGCTTCAAATAAACCTTGGCGCACTTATCTAACCCAAATTCCATTCCAATTTCCTTAGTATATCTTTTTACAATCCCTAGAGCTAGATGTAGTTGCTCTTTGTTTTTAGCATAGATTTTAAGATCGTCCATGTAAAATACATGAGTGACTTTGTACTTTCGATCTGCAGGTTTGCGGTACAAGTACCCGTCGGAATGGCGAAGTGCTAGAGATAGTGGCAATAATGTAAGGCAAAAGAGGAGTGGGCTCATGGTTTCGCCCTGAAAGACACCTCTCTGAAAGGTGACCTTACTAGTTGTCACACGATTTTTTCCAGATGAAATAGTAAATCTGGTTTTCCAAAGCGGCATCAATCTCTCTATGCACCTAACTTTTTGCGGATGAACCTTTAAGATTTTCAAAAAACAGATGATAAGTCTATGGGAGGTCGAATCGAAAGCTTTCCGATAATCAATCCAGGCCATCGATAGGTCACGCTGGTAAAATGCTGCATCTTTGCAGACACATCTATCGATGAGCAGGTTCTCCCGACATCCAGCTACGCCTTTCTTTGAGCCTCGTTGTTCATACATTTCTTGCCACACAGGTTCAATTGCCCGAACAATCCTATCATTTAGGTTTTAAATTACCATAGAAATATATATACAATCCTTGTGTGTCCAACCTAATAAATTAATGTTATAACCATATACGGATTTATAGCTAAAAGTCGGCTGTAACTTAAAAGAATCCTGAGTATTAGATGCATATTGATTTATTTATTTTCAAAGAGAATCTTTTATTACAAACTCAACGATAATCTAATATACAATAACCTTTGTCATACAAAGTCGTCAATAATCCGTTAATAGTCAGATAGTATACTTGTGAATTCCAAGAATGTCAAGTGCGTTGAGGGTAAGAGATTGTTTTTAGTGAACTAAATATTCTTATTATTTATATTGGCTCTATTTGATAAATAAACAATTAAAAGTCAATATTATTTGTTATAATTCGAATTTGTCTAAGTTAATTAAAAATATATATCATTTAAATGCATTTTTGTATGTGAAATCAGTCAAATCGTTGTAGAACTAGATAGTATGTGTCCTAGATGGTCGGGGTGTGTACGACACGCTCTACAGTTATCATCGGGAACGTCTTGGCTCAAAGTATTATGACGTTCTGCTTAGGTGAAAATGTCACTGTCTTGACATGCTAAAATGAAATCCTTCGTCCTTGAGCTTAATCCGGATGATTTAAAGAAAGCAAACGTTAGCTCGTATTACATTGATTGATACTCCACACTTCTGTGGAAGATGCCATGCACACGCTTGTCGAGGAGCTGTTCATGGAAGTTTTTCTTGTGTGCTTTCCTGATGCGGGTTTTCAGGAGTAAGTACTCGAGATAAATATAATTTGATGCATCTTGCTCAACCGTTATATTAAAGTACAGGCCGAGCGCTTCAACAGCCCCCTCCGATGTTTTTTACAGAAAAGCTCTTTCGCCCACTTCTTCATGCTTCCTGGCCATCTTAAGAAGAAAGTTTCGTCCATTTGCGACTATATGTGCTATACCCAGAACAATCCTGTTGTGAAGACATTTAAGATTTAGTATTCCGCGACCACCTTAACTGCGTGAGATCTAAGGTCGCGTAACAGTAGACTTAACGTGCATGATTTTGTTTAGGTACATAACCTTTCGTGTCCCGATGTCCAGAGATCGGAACTCATCCTTCGGCCATGAAACCATTCCAAATGAACAAAGTACTACCAGCACGGCAAGCATGTTTGTTGCATTCAAAGAAGTGAAGTTAGGCGGTGGTTAAAGTGAAAATACCTAAAGGCTCTTTTAAGCCTTCCGTTTATATAGCAAATCTTATTGATTAAGAATCTAGATGAGAACTCGATGTTTCAAACGAATTCAGCGATTGATCCAAAGCAGGCATTCTTGACAAAACACAGTGACGGTGAAAAATACATATTTTTCTAAGCTTTTTCAAGCATTTTTCTAAGCTAAAAGTTTCGCATCTCGTTGTGCAGAAATTTTGAATTTCCCACCCCCAAACTGAAATATCAACCAGGCGGCAACGAGCTCAAGGAAACTGGTTTCACTGACGGGGAGTTAAGCAGTGGTAGTAATGGATCGCGACTTTTTCCACTGTGCCCACCTTACGCCGTGGTGGAATAAGAAAGTAAACTGATGTCCTTTTCGTCATTTTTCACTATACGACGCATGCGCAGCTGAAAAAGTCGCGATTTATAAGCACCACTGGATTTAAATTAAAATACCCAATTATATTTTCACACATGCGCAGTGTCTCGTGCGTGATTCCTATTAAGAGGCCGAGCCATATTTGAAACATTCAAATATTTCACAAGACTCCCAAAGTTTCATCAAACTTCTCATCAGGCTAAAGTGCCATGAAACTTGACATCCCTATTCATCGTAAGAAACAATTTTTTGTTTTCATTATATAATATTTTATTTACCTTTTCTTCATGTTCGAAGTGTATCCTTTATAGATGTCACATAATGAACTCCGCCTTGTGGCACGACCAGGTACGTATAAGTCTCTTCAACGATAAGGCATCCAGTGTCTGCACCAGAACGGCCAGATCTCGGAATGGCCGGAATGAGGTGTTGACCAAATAGAAACGGTCAACGGAAACAGTGTGGTTCTCGAGCCCAACTGAGCCCAAATTTTTACGTTTGCGCCAAAAGGCGTTCCGTTCATTTCCAAAATTGTCAATCATATGCACCGGATTGACCGTAATCCGAAATGACCGGAACACCAATCACAGGGCATCTTTGAAAAGAAGACACTTTTTCATTTTGTCGAAGGTGCTCTATGATTGGTGTTTCGGTCATTCCGGATTACAGTTTTTCGGAATTTCTGGGTACGGTTTCGCAGTCGTTTGTATGAACAATGCGAAACCTCTGGGCGTTTCTCGTACATCTGATGAAAGAGTTTGAAAATATGAGAATTATAGATCACATGAATGTATAACGAATGCAATCATTTGATTTAAAAAAATATATTTTTGTTTACAAAATCGTTAAATAACTAAGGAAAACTTTCACAAAAAATTTCAGCATTTTTCTTCAAGAAATTCGTTTTTTCTGTACATAAATTGTTTTTAAAATAAAATAAATGATAATTCAGAGTTAAAAAGGTCAGAAAATTTTATTATTGAAAAACAAGTGACGTGATCATTTGTAAATGAAATGAATGTTTTCTTATTTAACACAGGCTGAAAAAGTTTTCAACATTAAAGAACTTTTTTTAATAAATTAGCTGAATCGTCGACCAAGTACATGTATTTTCAACAAAGAAGATTAGTTTTCTACACAAATATAACAATTGTTCTTAAAAAAATCTAAATCTTTAAGCAACATGATGAATTTTTAAAAAACAAGATTAATTTTTCACCCAAATAGAGCAATTTTCAGCAAAATAAATCAATTTTCTCGCAAATTGTTCAATTTTAATGCGAAGAAAACGAATGCTTTACAAAAGTGTGAACTTTTGTACCCAAAAATATAAGTTTTTAACCACATTGTTCATTTACGACCAAATAGTAAAATTTTTAAATAAAATAATGTATTATATTGGCGAGACGGGTAGGAGATTAAAAACTCGTATTTATGAACATAAACGGGATTGTGAATTAGGCAATCAAAATACTGGTTTGTCACAACATGCATGGCAATTTGAT
>NC_046664.1:82046099-82089918 GCF_010883055.1 Belonocnema kinseyi | reverse complement strand
CCGTATGACCAGAATAAAACACATTCTCTCATTAATGATATTAACGGTCGAAGAAAGCTCACAGTGTGGATAAACTCCAATCACTGAATTCTTAATAAAATAATGTACCTTTAACCAAAAGAAATTCATTTTTGACAATGCAGTTTAACTTTAAACCAAGTAGTTTATTTTTCAACCAAAATCGAATTTAATTCTTAACTGAGCATATAATGGTTACTATTTCAACAAAACAACACTTTGATTTCAAATCCAAACTAATTAAATTTGAAAATATGTAGTTAAAATCCACAAAATATTTTCATTTCGCACGATATATTAATTCTGAACCCATAATTTTTTGGTAGAATTAAAAAAATCAAAACAGAGCTAGCAACCAAGAATATTGGATTATCTTATTGGTTGAGGGGCTTTACCGAAATGTCAAAAATTATCACAAGAGATTTGAATTTAGGCCCAAAAATATGAATTTTCAACAAGAAAATTAATTTTCAACTAAATATTTTATTTGTAACATGATTTCAGCCCTTTTTGATGCCTATAAAGCAGTGCTAAAGGTTTATAAAAATATTTAAAATTGAATTTTTGATCATTTATGGTAACTTACCATATTTATCTGTAAAATTACCATTAAATACTAAACATTTCCATAAATTTCCGTAAATTTACAAAAATGTTTAAAATCAAATTTTGGGTCATTTATGGTAAGTTAGCCTATTTATTGATAAAATTAACATAAATTTCTGAAAATCTACCAAAAATTTCCAGAATATTATACACATTTTTAAACTGTATTTTGGACAATCTATTTTTTTCCATAAATCTCCTGTAATATTACAATAAATTACCAAAACATTTCGTAAATTTCCGGAAATTCATACAAATGTTTAATGTGGAATTTTGAATAATTTATGGCAAGTTACCACATTTAATTTTAAAATTATTATAAATTACAAAATATTTCCATAAATTTCCGGAATTTCATAGACATTTTATTTTGAATCTTGGGCAATTTATGGTAATTTTCCATAACTTATCCTTAATATTACCATAAATTAACAAAGAATTTCACACATTTCCGGAAATTTATAAAAATGTCTAAAAATGAATTCTGGGTAATTTATGGTAACTTAACATATTTACCTGTAAAATTACTATAAAATAACGGAAATTTCCTAAAACGTCATGAATTTTATAGACATTTTTAAATTAAATTTTGGGTAATGTATTTTAAAGTTTCGATAAATTACCTGTAATATTAAGATAAATTATCACAAAATTTCATAAACTTCTGAAAATTCATAAGAATGTTTAAGTGTGAATTTTTGGTAATGAATTTTAACTTACCATATTTATCTGTAAAATGACCATTAATCAACGAAAATTTCCATAAATTTCCGGAAATTTACAAAACTGTTAAAAATGGAATTTTGAGTAATTTGTGATAAGATTTCATATTTATTTGTAAAATTACCATAAATTTCTGAGAATTTTCAAAAACTTCCAGAATAGCATAAACATTTTTAAATTGAATTTTGGGTCATTTATTTTAGGTTCATATTAATTAACTGTAATATTACCATAAATTACCTAAAAAATTCATCAATTTCTGGAAATTAATTACTCGATATTTCCATAAATTTCCGGAAATGTAGACTTTTTTTAATTGAATTTGTAGCAATTTATCGTAAGATGCCATGAATTATTTGTAATATTACCATAAATCGCTAAAGAATTTAATAAATTTCCGGAATTTGATAAAAATGTTTAAAATTGAATTTTGGGTAATTTCGGGAGTGTTACCTTATTTACCTGTAAAATTGTCATAAATTACTGAAATTTTCTAGAATGTTATGGACATTTTAAAATTAAATTTTAGGTAATTTATTTTAAATTTCAATAAAGTACTTCTAATATAACCATAAATTACCACAAAATTTAATAGATTTTCGTAAATTTATTTAAAAAATTTATATTGCTTTAAGGTATTTTGTTGTATTTTGTCCATAAATTTCCAGAAATGTATAGACATTTTTAAATTGAGATTGTAGCAATTTATGGTAACTTACCACAAATTACCTGTAATACTACTATAAATCACCAAAGAATTGAATAAATTCTTGTAAATTTATAAAAATGTTTAAAATTGAATTTTGAATAATTTGTCATAAGTTACCATATTTACCTATAAAATCACTATTAACACTTAACTGGGACTATGGGTTGAGCTTTTTGAGCTTGAATTAACCGTACTAAATTCGAGAAAATGGACCACGTGTCGACTGTTACCAGTAATTGAGATCATTAACTGAAGATAAATTGGGTTAGTATAGAGCAGCAAATGTTAGCATAAGTTGAGCACCCGCTCAAAGTGGAGCTTGTAAAACTGGGGGGTATATAATACCCGTTGAGCCGTGAGTGAACAAAAAAAAAATTTTCAACCAAAAATTGCAGCATTGATATTAGTGATTTTCGTTCAATTTCCAACGTAAGTTTATTTCCTAAAATAAAATAAAATTTTCTCATTATTTTGCACGTTTTCAATCAAATAAATGTACGCCTACGATCACGCTTGCAACCGCGTGCAATTGGTATTTTTTATTAACTATTTTTGTGCATTCAAATAAAAATAAATTGAGTTGAACATGGAAAAATATATTGTTTTATTTGACCATAAAATCGAGTTTTCATTTTTCAAAATAAATACCTTTTTTGAAAGAATCAGTAATTCTGTAATTTTGTTCTTAAAGTGCAGTTCCCTTTTTGTCGGTTTCTTTTTCAAACATTTTTTTAGCTAACTTAACTTAAACTAATGATTATAAAACCAATTCCATTTGTAAAAAAAAACATATTTTAAACTACATTACATAACTTTGTTGTAAAAAAATATTCAATACCCGCTGCGCGGGTCATGTTTGAACACGTGGGGTAAATAATACCCGTTGTGCCATTTACGTAATAAAAAGGAGTTGTGCTAGTTAAGGGTTAATGACAGAAAATTTTTGAACAAAATAGTTGCCTTTTAAACAAAATAATTAAGGTTTCAACCAAAAGAGATGAATTTTGATCGAGAAATAAAGAAGTACATTTTTTAATCTAGAAGCATTAACCTTGAAATAAAATACCGAAATGCCAAAAATTGTCACACAAGGAAAAGGGTGTGACAAAAATCACTTAAAAATGTGAAATGATAAAAGGAAGCGCTTAAATAAGGAAAGCTTAAAGTGCAATAAAAATATTGCTCATCCCTGAAAAAGACTTTCGATAATCTCTTCGGTTCCATTTATAACTGCTTATCAATGATGATCAAGCCATTGAAGATTGCCACATATTGAGCGATCAATGAAACATAGACTGTTCTCGACTTCTGTTTAATGAAGCTTAGCTCTTCCTGGAAATCCTGGAATCTTTTTAAATATTAAGATAAAAAGTCTCTATTAAATCAAAAACTTCTATACATTTTATATTTCCTTATTTTCTTTCTAAACAATTTTATTTAAGAATTTATTATTTATTGCAATTAACATTGTAAACGTGACATGAATCAAAAGTTATCTTGTGTTTTAATCATTTATAATACAGAAATGGATTTATATTCATGTAACTATTTATATAAATTATACAATTAGCTTTTATAATCTACCAATTCATTAATTAATTCTAGCCACATTAGAGAGGTCCTACGTTTCCGCTCGTTTTCATGGAAATGTTTTATCATTGATTTTCAAGTGATTAATTTCACATTTTAGATTAAAATGAGTCAATGCCTAGTGGAAAAAATTTGCTTCTAGAAAGTTCAACACTTCTAGAAATGCAATCTTGTGTTGAAACCGGTACTATTTGTACAAAAATATGAACAAATTAAGCAAAAATACAGTTACTTAAAAATAGATAATTTTTTCTTATTTTTTCATGTAAAAGAGTAAAAAATTTAACAATCATGTGTAAGTTTCTACAACTTAAAAATTTGTCTAACATTCTATTATTACTTTTTGTTTGTTTTTGTTTTTGATTTAATTTAAAATTGAACATTTTCCTTAAAAAAAAATTTATTTAAAATTAATTTTAATCTATTCAAAATGTATAAACTATTCTTGATTTTAAACTAATTGCAATTTAATATATTCATAAATTTAAACTCTAATTAAATTTCCAATCGATTACTATATATTTGAAAAAAATAGCAAGTTGCAATGTATAGAATTTAAAGCGAAAGTCTTTTGATTTTAAACTTGTAATTTTGACTGAAAAATTAGCAATTTTGTGAACACTTGTTTCATTTTTAGATGAAAATTAATCTTTTTCTGAAAATTTGATTTTTATATTTTTTGAATTGATCTCTTTTAGTTACAAATTCAAATCTTGGGCTGAAAATTAATCTCTCTTTTAGCTAAAAATTCAACTGCTTAGTTTAAAATTTACGTATTTTGTTGAAAATTGCACTATTTTGTCAATAATTCCTCTTTTGTGCTTGAAAACTTTTTTTTTTAGAAAATTTCTGTTTTTCAATTAGAATTGAACTGGTTACTTAAAAATTAGTTTTAAGTGTGTAGAAAATTTTTTTTTTGTTATAAAATTAATTTCTTTGTTTGAAAATTTAACAACTTTGTAGAAAATTTGTTTCATTCCTAGTTTCAAAATCATTTTTTTATCTGAAAGTTTAAGTACTTCATTTTTTGTTAAAAATTTACCTTTTTAGTTAAAAATTCAATTATTCGATTGAAAATGGATCTCTCACAGTTCAAGATTTAACCAATTGGTTAAAAATTCATGTATTTTGTTCAAAAAATGACTATTTTGTCAAAAAATCGATTTGAATTAAAAATTAATTTTTTAAAATAGAAATTTAAAATTATAATTTTTGGTAATTTGTTTTTTTTTTTAGTAAAAAACTCTTTTTTTTTGTTAAAAATTTGTCTTTTGCGAAATAAATAAAATTAAGTTGTATAGTTGAAAATTCAACAAATTGGTTAAAATTCCATATATTTTGTTAAAAATATCACTATTTTGTCAACAACAACAAAAAAAATTTTTTGACTAAAAATAGTTTTTTTTCAGAAAATTAAAAATGTTTATTTTTGGTTGAAAATTTACCTTTTATAGTAAAAAATTCATCTATTTTGTAAAATCATTGTCTTTTGTGACAGAAAATTAATCCTCTTGTTTGCAAATTCATTTTTTTTGTGTCGAAAACTAATTTTTTTTATTAAAAAATTCCTTTTTTTGCTTGAAAATTTAAAGATTTTTATGAAAGTTCGTTTTATTTTTGGTTGAAATGTAATTTTTTTATTTTAAAATTGAATTACTCCATTCATTGTTAAAAATTTACTTTTTTTTAAAGTTAAAACTTCAACTATTCGGTTGAAAATGTATCTAAAACTGTTGAAAATTCAACCAATTGGTTAAAAATTCATGTATTTTCCTTAAAAATATCACTATTTTATCAAACAATCGTTTTTAAATTAAGTCATTTTTTTACGAAAAATCTATAAATAATTTTTTTCTGAGAAAGAATCATTTTTAGCTTAAAATTGATCTATTTTGTGTAAACTACATCTTTTGTGATAGAAAATTAATCTTCTTAGTTGAAAATTCGATTTTCCTGGATGAATCATTCGTAAAGTATAAATTATTTATAACTAGAAAATTCAGTCCCTGATGGAAATTAGTGAAAATTTTAATTGATTTAAATTTAGAGAATCTATTTTTGGTTGAAAATTCAGCTAGTTGGTTTACATGTATATTTTCTTGTTAAAAATTCAATTATTTTCTTTCAAATTGAACTATTCTTTGAAAAATCAATTTTTTTTATTGGCGAACCATAAATTTAGTTGGAAATTCAAATATCTGGTAGTAAACTAAGGTTATTATTTCTTTATTTATTAACTCTTTTGTACATAATTGTTTTTGTTTTTTAACTTAAAAATTAAACAAATTTGTTTCAAATTCATTTATTTTGTGGGAAATTTGTCTTTTTAGGCTGAAAATTCAACTATTTGGTTGACAGTGCACCCTCTTTTATTAAAGCCTATATATTTTTGTTTTAAAATATATCTATTTGCTCATGAATTGAACTGTTTTTTTTTGTTTCAATTTATTTTGTTGAAAAACTAACTATTTGTTTGATAATCTAATATCTTTGGACCTGTGATCTGAGGAATTTCAAATGTAATTATTATTATAATTATAATTTTAAGCAATATTTGGAATCTTAAATTTATTATAAAATTTAAAATGGCACCTATACATTAAGTTTATTTTTTAAAAAATCATTTATGGATTAAAAATTAATTTACCACTTTTTAAAGAAAGATATTCTTCGAACTAGTAGTACGGGGCCCGCCCATAAGTTAATTTTTCATCCATGAATCATTTTTTGAAATAATCTTAATGTATAGGTACTATGGTATTATAAATTTGATATTAAATATAAAATTCCGAATTACTCATTAAATTACAATTATAATAATAAGTCCACTTTAAATTCCTAAAATTGCAGATTAAAAGGTAGGCAGGTTTCCCCAATTTGAAATCTTTTTACTGTTTTGAAATTCTATAATTCTTTTTTGGCTTCTCTATTTTTTTGCATAAATTCTTTTGATATTTTCACATTATTTCCCTATAATGATTTTCTATAATAATTTTTTTTCATCGTAAAAAAATTATAGGGATTTCATTGTAGGAAAATAATTAAAGACCTTTACTGAATATCCTGCAATGTTTTTTTTCCTAGGGAGGGATTACAAGGAATTACATGGGATTGCACGAGATTGCACAAGATTGCACGAAAAGTTATACTCTTCTCCAATTGATCAATTTAAAAAAATATATTTTCTACGAAAGGTGAAGCTAATCGGATACAAATTTTTCATTAAAAATTGACTTATTCATGTATGACCGCTATACCTCACACATATGCAAATGACCTCATACAGCTCTGAGTTATTTACCGTTTTTTAATTATACGGAACTAATAATAATTATTTTAAATTGAAATAAATTTACCTATTTTTCATTTCACTTTCAACGCGAGAGAAAACGTATTCTAACAATTACTTTTATATTAAATGAATAAAGCACTTTTGAAAAAAGATGTCTTTTCATAATAGTAGTGAGGGGCTGCCCATAAACTAATTTTAAATCAAGAAATGATTTTTTTAAATAAACCTAATGTGTAGGTACATTTTCGAAGAATCCTAATGTACAGGTAAGATTTCTAATTGGATTTTAAATATAAAATTCCAAACATCACTTTAAATTGATATAAAAATAATAATTACACTTCAAATTCCTGAAATTTCTGGGAAATATGTCGAATTGGAAAACAAATAGTTAAATTTTCAAACAAAAACTATTTGTCTGATAATTCAATATGTTAACTTGAAATCTTAGGAATTTAAAGTGGACGTATCATTATTATTATTATTGTAATTTAAAGTGTAATTTATAATCTTAAATTTATATATAAAATTTTAATTGGCACCTATACTTTAGGTTTATGTAAAACAGTTATTTATGGATTAAAATTAATTTATTACTTTTTAAAGAAAGATATTTGCGTGCTAGAAGCACGGGGCCGCCCATAAATTAATTTGCAATCCATGAATGATTTTTTTGAAATAAACTTAATGTATAGGTACCGTTTAAAATTTTATATATAAATTCAAAATTCTATGTTACACTTGCAATTACAATAGCAATAATAAGTCTACTTTAAATTCCTAAGATCTATGGTTAAAATATTGAATTCGCAAACAAATAGTTTAATTTTTAATAAAACAGTTGAATTCTGAAGGAAATTGTAATTTAAAGTGTAATTTGAAATTGCGTATTTAATACTAAATTTAAAATAGTACCTATACATTAGGTCTATTTAAAAAAATCATTAATGAATTTAAAATTATTTTATGGGCGGCCCCGTACAACTAGTAAAGAAAAATACCTTTCTTTAAAAAGTGATCAATTAATTTTTAATCCATCGATGATTTTTTTTTAAATAAACCTAATATATAGGTACCATTTTAAATTTTATATATAAATTTAAGATTCCAAATTTCGTTTGAAATCATAATTATAGCAATAATAATTCCACTTGAAATTCCCAATATTTCAGGTCCAAATATATTTAATTGTCAAACAAATAGTTAGATTTTCAACGAAATAATTAAATTTTTGAAAAATAATTGAATTCTTGATTAAAAAGAAACAATTATTTAAAAAACTGTTTTCTACAAAATACATTAATTTCCAAAAAATAGTTTAATTTTTAATTAAAGAGTTGAATTTTTAATCAAGAAAACTTTTTAATCATAAAAGAAGATAATTTTAACAAAATAATTACACCTTCAACAAATAAGTGGATTTTTGACCAAACAAGGTCATTTTCAACACATTCCTTGAATTTTTAAGAAAATAAGATGCATTTTAAGCCAAAAAGACGAACTATGTATAAAAAAAGTTCAATTTTTACCCCGTAAATATGAAATATGAATAAGAAAGTTTTTGTCAACCAAAAAAATGTTCTTTAAAATTAAATCAATGAAAATTTTGACTAATTTCCATCAGGGACGAAATGTTCTAGTTATAAATAAAATTTATGCTTTACGAATGATTTAACCAGGAAAATCGAATTTGCAAATAAGAAGGTTAATTATCTATCACAAAAGACGCAGTTTTTTCAAAATGGATCAATTTTCAACTAAAAAAATCCTTTTTCAGAAGAAAAATTCTTTAAAATTGTTAAATTTTCAACTGTAAGAGATCAATTTTCAACCAAATACTTGAATTTTTAACGAATTTGTCATGAAAATCCTTACATTAAAAAAAAAAAAAAAAAAATGAATTTAAAAAAAATAGTTTTCGACAAAATATACGATTAAAAAAAAAGATAATTAATTTTCTGACATGAAAAACAAAAATTTTACAAAATAGATGAATTTTCAACTAAAAATATAAATTTTCAAACAAAAATGAAATTTTTTATATTTCTGTGAAAAAATTTAATTTTCAATTTAAAATGTTTTCTTTTTTTAACAAAATAGTGATATTTTCAACAAAACACATGGATTTTCAATCAATTGGTTGAATTTCAAACTACAAAAAGGTTTCATTTTCAACGAAATAGTTCAATTTTTAACTAAAGAATGTAAACTTTTAACAAAAAATGGTGTAATTACATTTTCAATCATAAAATGAGTTCTTCACAAAAAGAATGAATTTTAAACTAAGAAAATTAATTTTATTTTACAGAAGACGACGTTTTAACAAAACAAAAGAATTTTTAACTAAAAAAAGACAAATCACCAAAAATTACCATACTACTAGTATGAATAGGATCTTTTTATAAAAATGCTTCATTCATATAATCTAAAAATAATTATTAGAATGCGTCTTCTCTCGTGTTGTAATAGGAATGAAAAATAAGTAAAATTGTTTTGTTTGAGAATATTTATTGTTAGTTCCGTATAATTAAAAAACGATAAATAACTGAGAGCAGTATGAGGTCACATCTCGTAGAATATTATGCAGGTGCCTTCATAACTTATATTGACGATTCTGTAATAGTTTGTATATTTTTATTTTGCAATAACAATACGTATCGATTCTTTGAAATAATTTGAATCCAGGAAATGATTGTGCAGAAAATTCTTTTCATTCATTTGAAGAGAATTTGCTTGGAGATTATTTATCTCAAGAATATCTTGTACGAATTTGCATAGTATAAGGTACAGCGATCATACATGAATGAGTCAATTTTCAATTAATCATTTTTACTCGATTACTTTCACCTTTGTTAGAAAATATTTTTAAAAATCTACCCGCCTGGCGGGCACATTCTCATCGCGCGCTGCGCACGCGGTTCGCTTCTCTAGCAAGTGTGAGCGCGTCTAGGGCGCGCGAATGTTGTCCCTCTCGCTTCGCGCTCGATAATGTACTTACCTCGCGCTACGCGCTCGATCTTTTTGCACAGACTTTTTAAAACTAAATGTGAAAGCGTCGAAAACAGTAATTTGTAGATTCTGAATTCTCTTTTGTTAATGCTCCTTCTGCATTGACGAACACATTTTCATCACGTGCTCCTGAGTTTTGAAAAAATGTGCATTCCTCAAACAAAATTTTGTTACTAAACATTTTATTGCAACTTTTGTCGTTTTTCCGTAAACTGAATTTGCTCATTTTCAATTTTAAATGTATAATTTAAACTTTAAACATACGATGTAGGGTTTCAAAAATTTGAAAATATTTTTTGCAATTGATTTTGAATTTACCCTAAAATATTATTAATTCATCCTAAATTCTTTGCAATTCTTCTAAATTCACTCCATTCTATTAATTCGATAGATTTTTATTAAGTTTTGGTTTCATTTATCTTAAAGTCTTTAAAACCCACTCTAAATTCGGAAGTATTTGATCAAATTCATTTGAGTTCTCTTTAATATTTTCGCAAATACTTTTTTAAAATATTATATTTCTTTTTGAACATATTCTCTTAAAACTGATCGACTTCTACGTTTTTAAATTGTTCAAGAATGGTTGCCCTTCAGATTCCTCAATGCAGAAAGTTTTCTTTTAATATTTTAAATCATAATTTGTTTGGTTTTCATGTTTTCAATTTGAAAATACAAATGAGAAAGAAGGCTTAAATAAACATTTTAATTTTCCTTTTGTCGTTTTTTCAAAAATTCAATTCCATTATTTTTAATTTGATTTCTTACGATTAAAACGAAAACAACCCGTTTTATCAAAAAATTATTCCAAAATAATTTTTATATTTTTTTGGGTTAAACAACATTTTTGAATTCATTCTTTCGTATCTTGTGTCATTTCAACAAAAATTAAATGATTACTATTAGTCTTGTGGAATATTTTTTAAAATTATTACATTCATTTTTAATTATTTAAACAAATTAAATTGGTTTTAATAATTTCATTTCGAATTTTTTTCAAATAAAAATAATAACTGTTGGTCTAGTGGAATGTTTATCAGTATTAATTAATTACTAATTAATAATCAATTTGATAATAATTAATATATCAGTTATATTTGAGCAATAATTTTTATTTAAAACAAAATTTAAAAAAATATAATTAATGAAACAATGTTGGTAAACATTCCACTGAAGAAATATTAATAATTTTCATTTTAAAAATATTTAAACGAATTCCATTTGTTTACACAATTTAAAATTAATGAACTAATGTTAATAAATATTCCGCTGGACCAATAGTAATAATTTTTAAAGAAAAAAACTAATTTTTGAAAAAAATGGTTTAAACAAATTCCATTTGTTTGATTAATAAAAATTTAATGAACCAATACTAATAAATATTCCACTAGACTAATAGTAATAATTTTTATGGGAGAAAACGAATTTTCCAGAACAAAAATTATTTATACATATTCCATTTGTTTAAATAATTGAAAATTAATTAACTCATGATAATAAATTTTCCACTAGACTAATATTATTAATTTCAAGTAAAAAAAGACGAGAATAGATTGTTGAAAAGGTAGAGTTCATAAACAATTAACTTTTTTTTAAGGGTAGTTTTCAGATACTCGTGGGGGTGTGTTAGGGGTGTCAAACCCATATGGCTGATAGATGAAAATTCTTCGTTGGATAATTCTCTAGAGGCCCGCACACTTTCCTGTTAAATTTCTTCAAACCCTAAAAAATTCTTCTAAAAACTCGAAATCGTAACTTACTATAAATTGTCCAAAATTTAAATTTTAAATGTTTATAAATTTTCAGAAATATATTCAATTTAAGAATTTCTATAAATTTCCAGAAATTTAGCGTAATTTAGGGTAACTTGGTCATTTATGTATGGTAACTTTCCATTAATTACGGCGAAATTCTATTATCTGCTACCAAAATTTCCTGACAGTTCTTACGATAAAATGCGAGCTCAAATATGTATGATTTTCATTATTCGCACTTGACGTCACTTTTTACTCCCAAGAGAGTAAAAAGTAGAGCTTTAGCCTCGCTTCGGTGTGCCATAAAAAAACAATAAAAGTGTTGTTAAATTAAAATTATATTCCCCTCTTTTCCCCTTTTTTTGAAAATACCTGTTTTTCGCGTTTCCGAGAAATTTCCCTCTTTTCTATATTTTTCGTTTTGATTTTTTTGTTCGGAAATTCTATCATTTTGTTAAAAATTTAATTGTTTTGTTAAAAATGTAACTATTTTTTTAACAAAAAAGACGCCATACGCATACAAAAAGTGTTAGGTAGCCTAAAGCCCTATGTCAATTTTGGTCCCTATGCTAATTTTTGGCTTTATGCCGAATTTAATCCAAGTCTCTTTCTTGGGCCCTACGTAAATTTTAAACCCTATCTCGATTTTGAGCCATTTTTCTATTTTTTGCCCTAAATAAAATTTGAGCCCTATGTCAACTGTCCGCTGAATATGAATTTTGTGCCCGAGTCAAATATGGGTTTTTGTCTATCTTGGGCCCTATGTCAAGATTGGACCCTATTCCATATTTGAGCCCTGTGACTATTTTGGACCCTATCTCAATTTTGGGCCCTTGGTCTATGTTTGTCCCTATATCAATTTTTGATTATATGTAAATTTTGGGCCCTGTGTCAATTTTGGTTCCTTTGTCTATTCTGGGCAATATATCAATATTGGGCCCTAAGCAGAATTCGAGCTCTTTATCTATTTTGGGCCCTCTATCAGTGCTGCACTAATCTCAATTTTGAGTTCTATTCTTATTTTGGGCCCTACATCAATTTTGGGCTTCATGACAATTTTTGAAACTCTTTGTTTTTGGGCCCTATGTCAATTTTAGGTCCTATGCAAATTTTTGTCTCTGTGTCGAATTTAAGCCCTATGTATATTTTGGGCCTAAAATCAATTTTGATCCCAATCTCAATTTTGAATTCTTTTCCTATTTCGGGTCATACATCAATTTTGGGCCTTGTGATGCTTTTAGACCCTCTTTTTGGGTTTTACATCAATGTTCGGTCCTATGCAATTTTTTGGATCTGTGTCGAATTTGAGAGATGTGTCTATTTTTGGCCCTATGGCAATTTCGAACCTAATCTCAATTTTGAGTTCTTTTCCTATTTTGGGACCTACATCAATTTTCTGCCTTGTGAGAATTTTTGACACTTTTTATTTTTTGGCCCTTCATCAGCATTGGGTTCTATGCCAATTTTGGCTCTATTATTTTATTTTTAAGCATATGTCTATGTTGGGCCCTTTATCAATTTTAAACCCAATCTCAATTTGAGTTTTTTTCTTATTTTAGGTCCTGCGTCAATTTTGGGCCGTGTGACAATTTTGGACCCACTTTATGTTCAGGCCCTACATCAATTTTCGGTCCTATGTCAATTTTTGGAACTATGTCGAATTTAAGATATGTGTCTATTTTGGGCCCTATGACAATTTTGAACCCAACCTCAATTCTACGTCATTTTTTTATTTTGGGCCCTATGTCAATTTTTGGCCTTCTGACCATTTTTGACTCTCTTTGTTTTTGGGCCCTATATCAATTTTGGGTCATGTCCCAATTTTTGACATTAAAAATTCTTATTCTGGAGTTAGAAATTAAATTGTTTCGTAGAAATTTTGTTTTTGTTTTCAATTTCATATTTTCGTAGATACCATCTTTCTGGTTGAAAAATGAAACTCTTTGATTTAAAATTCATATTTTTGGTTGAAAATCCAAATATTTTGGTAGAAAATTCTACTGTTGGGATAAAAATTAAACTAATAATTTAAAAAATTAACTATTTGGTTTATTTTGGGCCCTATATCAATTTCTGACCCTGTGTCAATTTTGGGCCTTATGTCAAATTCAGCCATTTATCAACATCGGGCTCGGCATCGAATTTGAGCCCTTTGTCTATTTTGGGCCCTGTTAACTTTTGGTACTTCAAGTTAATGTTGGACGTCTTGTCACTTTCGAGCCCTGTCAGTTTTATAAATTTTCAACTATTTGATAATTTTGGGCCCAATACCTATTTTGGGTCATTTTGTTTAAAAATTATCTTTTTGGTTTGAAAATTCAATTGCTTCGCAGAAAATTTTCTTTTTGACTTGAAAACTGAAAAATTGGGTATAATATTAAACTATATAGTTGAAAACTCAAAGATTTTTTAGAAACATAAACTATATCGTTAAGAATTTACTTTTTTGTTAAAAATTCTTATTTTCGGGTTGAAAATTCAATTTTTTTGCAGAATATAAGTTTTTTGTTTTGAAATCTATATCTTTGTAGATACTATATTTTTTCTAAAAAATGAAACTTTTGGTTCAAAATTCACCTTTTTGGTTGAAAATTAAACTATTTTAATAGAAATTCTTTTTTTTTTTGACTTACAAAATGAAATTTATTTTGTATACTGAACATTTAATTATTTGGTTAAGTTCATGTATTTTTATGAAAATTCGTCTTTTTTGGTTGACTTTGACTATCCTTCATTTAAAATTAATATTTTTAATAAAAAAAAAGAAATAAAAAAAATCCATTGTGGTTAAAATATTACATTTTTTACTTCAAACTAATCTTTTTTGGCTGCATATTAAACTAATTGTTTAAATTTGAACGTTTCTGTTAAAAATGAAGTTTATTCGTTGAAGATTAAACTTTTTTTTTAATTGGTTTTTTCTTAATTTAAAAACCAATTTTCTAAATGAGATTTAATGACTTGATTTTAAATTCGTTTTGTTTGGTAGAAAAGTAGTTTTCGCTTCATTGAAAATTTAAATACGTACTTGGTTGAAATTTGAGTTACTTTATTTATTTTATTAGTTCCAAAACAATCTTTTAACCTGAAAATTCTACTATTTTATTACTATCTTTTTTTTTCATGAATCTTTTGAACTGCGAATCAAATTATCCCAGTTTTAATTAAAAATTAATCGTTTTCAGTTTGAAGTTTAAATTTTTAGTGGAGAATGGCTCTTTTTGTTAAAAATTAATTTATTCGAGTGTTGACAGTTTTAATTTGTAAAAAATTCATTTATTTGATTAAAAAGTATTTTATTTAGAAAATTTGGGACGACTGAAAAATCCCGACAAATAACATTTTCGACACTGTAAAATTTTCGAATTGTAAAATTCCCGAAAAATAAAATTCGCAAATAATAAAATTGCAGAAAAATACGGAATAGGGAAATTCCCGAATATTAAAAATCGCGAATAATAAAATTTTCGAAGAATAAAATTTCCAAATTATAAAATTATCGAAATCGAAAATTCCCGAATAATAAAATTGCAGAAAAACACCGAATAGGAAATTCTCGAATATTAAAAATCGCGAATAATAAAATTGCAAAAAAATAAAAATTTCGATTTGGGAAATTTCCGAATAATAAAATTCTAGTATAATAAAATTGCCAAATTATAAAGTTACCGAAATCGAAAATTCCCGAATAATAAAATTCACCGCAGTTTATAATATTACCGAATTGGAAAATTCCCGAATAATAAAACACCCGACAGAAAATTGCCGAATTATAAAATATCCGAATTGAAAAATTCTCCAATTGTAAAATTCAAGAAAATAAATAATTACAATTTTTTTATAAATTTTTTCTTTCAATTAAATTCCATTTTTAAAATTTCCAAAAAAATACAAAAAGCGGTCGCAAAAATCGAATTTTTAATTTTTATATATTTTGTTTGCAAGACATTATAAGGTACGATAAAAATAGAAAGTGAATTTTTTCGGTTCGAGGGGCAAATTTGATCAAATTTAGAAGTTGTCGAAAAATCCAAATTTTAAGTTCAAAAAATGAAAATTTAGTTTGTAGCTATTGAGTTGCTGAAGTTATACACAGCAATCAATAAAATGTATTTATAAAAAAATTTTAATAGTTTAATTTCTTGAATTTTACAATTCGGGAATTTTCCCATTTCGGGAATTTTATAATTCGGGAATATTCCAATTCGGTAACTTATTTGTTGTAAATTTTATTGTTTGCGAATATTAATATTCGGGAATTTTCCAATTCAATATTTTTTTCTTTTCGGCAATATTATTATTCGCGAATTTTATTATTCGGGAATTTTACAGTGTCGGGAATTTTATTTCGCGGGATTTCTCAGTCATCCCGAAAATTGAACTCTTTTGTTAAAAATCTGTCTATTTAACTAGAAAATTCGTCTTTCTTAATTCAAAATTTATCTCTCTTGGTAGAAACGTTATCTTTAATAATTTAAAAGGAATTTCTGTTCATAGAAAGTTATCGTTCTTATTTAAAAATTCAACTGTTTTCTAGAATATCGGTCATTTTGCATTAAAAATTCAACTATTTTGTTAAAAATTAATTTATTATCTTAAGTTACATCCTCTTAGTCGAAAATTTAACTGCTTTTGTAAACATTTGTAGGGATCTAAAATTTTCGAAATTACAGAAAAACTCACGTGACTTCTGATATCATAATATTTAAATAATTTTCTATAAATTTAAAATACGTTCATTTCAAATTATTTTTTTTATATTAATGATTTTACTTTTTTAATACGATTAAATTAAATCGTTGAATAAATCTTCTGTTTTTTTTAGCAAAAAGTATTCTTATCACATCCACGCACTTAATGTTTACACTTCGACATGAGTTCACGTGATATTAGTGGGATCAAAAAACGAAAGCAAAAATAAACGATAATTTTGAACTCGGTCCTGATAACAGTTGATTGTGCTGGTAATTGTCTATCATTTTTATCATTTCAACCATTTCCGATATTTACACGCTTATTTATTTTATTTATTTTATTTCTTTTATTTATTTTATTTATTTTATTTATTTTATTTATTTTATTTATTTTATTTATTTTATTTATTTTATTTATTTTATTTATTTTATTTATTCTATTTTATATTTTTGATATGTTTTATTTGTTGAAAAATCAACTATTTTGTTTAAAATTTTTTGGGATTTCGTTAAATCAACTGAGTTTTTTTAAAATAAAAATATCTTTTATTCAAATATCAACTTTTATATATGTTTCGATGAGTACTGTGTTTGATATAAAATTAAAAATCTTTTTTTCTTGAAATATCAACTATTATAATTTTTTGAGATTTCATCTTTCTTTTTTTTTAAATTTAACTATTTTGATGGAACTTTTTGGCTGACAAAATAAGTATTATTTTGTATCCTGAACATTTAACTATTTGGTTAAGTTCATGTATTTTTATGAAAATTCGTCTTTTTTGGTTGAATTTGACTATCCTTCATTTGAAATTAATATATTTTTTTGGAATATCAAATGTTATATATTTTTTGTTCAGAATGCATCTTAATTAAATTGAAAATTTATCTTTCTTGGCAGAAAAGAAACTTTTTTGTTGAAGATTCTCTTCTTCTTTTTTAGTTGAAAAAATGAAAATTAAGTTTGTAATTTGGAAATTCAACCATTTGTTTTAAAGTTGATGTATTTTGTTGAAAATTCGTCTGCTTTCGTTAAATTTATTTCATGGTAGGTGAAACTTGAAGTGTTTCATTGGATAATCTTTTTTTCTATAGTTGAAAAAATGAAAATTAATTTTAATAAATTAAAAATTCATTATTCTCGATTAAGAAGGAACTTTTTTCTTGAAAATTCAACATTTTCGATAAAACCTTAACGTTTTTCTAGAAAATTCGTCCTTATGGCACAAAAATCAACATATTTAGTAGAAAATGCAGTCAAGTATTTTGTGGAAAATTCATGTATTCAATTAAAAATTCGTCTTTAAGGGTAGAAAATAAATCTTCGCTTTTGAAAATCTATTTCTTTGGCATTGGAATATTTTGTTAATACTTCGCGATTTTTTTAGTTGAATATAACAAGTTAAAAATTCTTTTTTTTCATTGAAAATTAATTTTGTTGACTGAAAATTTATCTAATCTATTTTTGCGGTAAAAATGTATCGTCGAAGTTGAAATTTTTTTTTTTGGATGACAAAATAAAAAAAAATATCATACTGAACATACAACTATTTGGTTGAATTCAAGAATTTTTATGAAAATTCGTATTTTTTGTTAAAAATTCCTTTTGTTTTTATATAAAAAAATTAATTTTTATAATTGAGAATTTTAATAAAAATGGTATTTTTATTGAAGTTTACTGTTCTTATGTCAAAATTAATATTTTTTAAATTTCAAAAGTTATGTATTTATCGTCAGGAATTCGATTTTGATTAAATTAAAAATTTATCGTTTTAAATTAAACAGGTTGAGAATCCGACGGTTTATGATTTAATATTATTTTTTTGAAATATGAAAAATTATACATTTATTGTAGAAAATTCATCTTATTTATTAATTGGAAAAATTATCTTTATTGATTAAAAGTAACTTTTTGTTGAAAATTTAATTATTTTCGGAAAATTTAGTTTTTTTTTATTGTCGCTAAAACTGGAAATAATTTGTTTAAAATTCTTTTCAAATGGTTGAAGAAATGTAAATTTATTTTTCATACTGAAAATACATCTATTCGGATAAATTTCATGTAATTTGTTGAAAATTCGTCTTTTTCAGTTCAATGAACCTTTTTTTATTAAAAATTAACATCTTTATTTGTTGGAATATCAATACTTATATATTTTCTGTTGAGAATTCTTCTTTATTTAAATAAAAATTCATCTTTCTTGATGGAAAACAAACTTTTTTCCAAAATTCAACCATTTTGTTAAAAATTTCCCTTTTTCCGATGAAAAAAATTTTGAAAATTCAATTATTTTGTTGAAAATTCAAATATTTTGTTAAAAAAATAATTTTTTGTTGGTTAAACATTCATTATTGAAGTTGAAACTCTAATTATTTGGCTGCAAAATTTTATGTCAAAAATGAAAAAAAAAATTTATACTGAAAATTCAAATATTCCGTTAAAAATTCATGTATTTTGTTGAAATTTCGTCTTTCTCGGTCAAATTCAACTGTTTTTGTTTTAAAATTAACATATTATTTTCTTGGCATATTAAAAATTATGTTTTTTGTTCAGAAGGTATCTTTATTAAATTGAAAATTAATTTGTCTAGACAGGAAAAAAACTTTTTGGTTGAAAATTCAACTATTTTGTTAAAATTTATACTTTTGGTTGGAGATTAATTATTTTAGTTGAAACTTGAATTATTTACTTGAAAATTCTTTTTCTTGTTGAAAAAATAAAAATTAATTTTTGAAACTGAAAATGTCCATGTCTTTTCTTGAAAATTCGTCTTCTTCGATTAAATTCTATTGTTTTTTATTTAAAATTAACATAATTTTTTGGATATATCAAAAAAATATATTTTTTGTTTAGAATTATTCTTGATTAAATTGTAAATTTATCTTTGTTGACAGAGAAGAAAAGTTTTGATTACAAATTCAACCATTAAGTTAAAAATTTGAGCTTTTGCTTGAAAAGTGATCATGGTAGTTGGAAATTAAATTATTTTGTTCAACTTTTTTTTTCCTTTTTGGTTGAAAACATGAAAATTAATTTTTCAAACTAAAAGTTCAACTATTCGGATAAAAGTTCAAGTCTTTTTTTGTTGAAAATTACACTATTTTGTTCATTTTTCATTTCAAGATTCATTATGGTAGTTGAAACTTGAATTACTTTACTAATAAAACTTTATCTCGTTGGTTAAAAAAATGAAAATTATTATTTTTTAAATACAAATTCAACTATTATGTATTGTTCAAAATTCGTCTTTTTTTTTAATTTAACTGTTTTCGATTTAAAAATAACGTATTTTTTTGTTGGAATCTAAAAAATTATATTTTTTATGTAGATAATTCATTTTTATTAAATTAAGAATTTATCTTTCTTCATTAAAAAATACTTTTTGTTGAAAATATAATTTTTTGGTTTACAATTGGTAATTGTAGTTGAACCCTTGAATTATTTTGTTGAATATTTTTTTTTATTTTTTCTTGAAAAAATGAAAATAATTTTTATAGCTGCAAATTTAAATATTGTATTTTGTTGAAAATTCGTCTTCTTCCATTAATTTAATCTGTTCTTCATTCAAAAGTACATTTTTTGTTGGAATGTCAACATCAAAAAATTTTTGTTGAGAATTCATCTATATTAAATTGAAAATTAATCTTTCGTGGCAGAAAGGAATTTTTTGTTGAAAATGCAACTTTTTGGTTGCAAATGAAACTTTTTTTTTTTGAAAAATGATTTATTGCGGAAGATTCATCATTGCAGTTTAAACTTGAACTATTGTGTTGCAAATTCTCTTTTTTTTTAATGAAAATTAATTTTTTACTCCGAAAATGCAACTTTTTGTTTAAAAGATTATTTATTTTGTTGAAAATTCTTTTTCTTTTTGTTTTGAATTTCACTGTTTATGATATCTTTATTAAATTAAGAATTTATCTTTCTTGATTAAAAAAATACTTTTTTTGTTGAAAATACAAGTTTTTGGTTAAAAATTAAAAGAATATTGTTCAAAATTATTATTTTTGGTTTGAAGACTCATCCTTATAGTTGAGACTGAAATTATTTTGTTAAAAATTCTTTTTTTCCTTTTTTTTTGGTAAAAAAATTTAGATTAATTTTTGGAACTGAAAATTGGACTATTTGGTACTTTTTTCGTTGGAATTCAAAATATTTGTTAAAAATTCATTTTTTAAGCTTCATCTTTGTAATTGGAACCTAAATTATTCTTTTGAATATTCATTTCTCCTTTTTTTTTGGTTAACAAAATTAAACATTATTTTTTATTCTGGAAATTCAGCTATTTGATTACAAGTTGATGTATTTTGTTGAAAATTTGTCTTTTTTGGTTGAATTCAAATATTTTTGGTTTAAAATTAATATAAAATTTTGTTGGAATATCAAAAATTATATATTTTTCTTTGAGAATTAAAACTTTACTAATTTAAACATTCATTTTTGTTAATTGCGAATTGACTGTTTTATTAGAAAATTCAACTGTTTTCATTAAAAAATCGCTTTTTCGCAATAAAAATTAAACTATTGTGTTGAAAATTCAACAAATTTTGCTTTAAATTATATTTTCTTCTTGTAAATTCAAAGATTCTGAAAACTGATCTTATATCTTCCATATACCTGCCTGAAAATTTTTTATGATAAATCCGAGCTAAGCTGCATACAAGGTTTATTATGCCATGCTGTAATCAATCTGAAATGGTTAGCGGCAATCCTTCTCATCCTTCAATATAAAGTTTTTAATTAAATTACAAAACCTGTATAAAATTTTTTAAATTTTATATCGTACCTATATCGTTATATTTAATATAATATCTGGCAGTGGAAAAATACATCAATATTCATGAATGGCTCATTATTAAACAAAATATAAAATCACTTAACAGAAATTCTGCAAATAAGATAAAAATGTTGCTTTTATGCCAAATTAACATAAATAAACTTAAATGAACACTTTAAATGAAAACTTTGATTTTATACAAAATATTATTTTTTGAATAATTATAAACGAATATTGAACCACTCGACAGAAAATCTGAAACTAAGATATAAATATAATATTTTCAGTAGAAAATTAAATCAATATTCAAGAATGAAGTTTTCTCTGTTCTCACTTTGCCTCAAAATGTAATTTTTATAAGAAATATTATTTTTTTTAAATAATTATAAAAAATAATATCGAATCACATAAAATAACATCTGAAAGTATGATGATAATTCAACTTTATTTTAAATATAATATTTTTAGTGAAAAAATAAATCAATATTCAATAATGGCGTTTTATTTATTCTTAATTCGACTAAAATTTTTTTTTCAAACAAAATAGGAATTTTTAAAAATACTTATAGAAAAATATTGAATTACTTGAAAGAAAATCTGAATGTAAGACATACATATAATATTTTCAGTGAAAAAGTAAATCTATATTCAAGAATGTCGTTTTTCTTTTCTCAGTTTGAATAAAAATGTTGTTTTAAGAAAAAATATGATTTTTTTAGATAGTTACAAAAAAACATTGGAGCACTTGACTGAAAATCTAAAAGTAAGGTATAAAATCATCGTAATCCTAAATATAATATTTTCAGTGGAAACATAAATTAATTTTCAAGAACGACATTTCTTCTTTTCTCACGTTACTTAAAAATGTAAATTTTATAAAAAATCTCATTTTTTAATAATTATATAAAAGAATATTGAACTACATAAAAGAATATCTGAAAGTGAGATACTAATTGATCGTGATTTCAAATATAGTATTTTCAGTGAAAAAATAAATCAATATTCAATAATGGCGTTTTATTTGTTCTCACTTTACATACAAATGTTGCTTTCCTGCAATATATACTTTTGTTAATTAATTATAATAGAAAAATTAAATCACTTGACAGAAAATCTGAATGTATGATATAAATAAAATATTTCCATTGTAAAAAGAATCAATTTTTAAGAATGGCGTTTTTCTGTTCTCACTTTTAATAAAAACGCTGTTTTTAGACAAAATATGATTTTTTAGATAATTATAAAAGAATATTGAATCAATGGACAGAAAATATGAAATTAAGATATAAATATAATATGTGCAGTGGAAAAGTAAATCAATACTTAGGAATGGCATTTTTCTGTTCTCACTTTGCCTAAAAATGTAGTCTTTATAAAAAATCTAAGTTTTTAAAATAAAGATATAAAAGAATATTGAATCACATAAAAGAAAAATTGAAAGTAAGATATTGTTAATTCATCGTTATTTTAAATATAATATTTTCAGGAAAAAAATAAATCAATGCTCAAGAATGGCATTTTTTCTTTTCTTTCTTTGCCTAAAATGTTGTTTTATACATAACATGACTTTTTAAATTAATAATCAAAGAAATATTAAATCACTTGACAGAAAATCTGAACGTATGATATAATTAAAATATTTTCATTGAAAAACTGACTTAATATTCAAGGATGACGGTTTTTCTGTTCTCATTTTGAATAAAATTTTGATTTTATACAAAATATAATTTTTTAAAATATTTATAAAAAATATTGAATTGCTTGACAGAAATTCTGAAAGTAAGATATACGTATAATATTTTCAGTGAAAAAGTAAGTCATTATTCAAGAACGGCGTTTCTTCCGTTCTCACTTTCTATAAAAATGCTGTATCAGACAAAATATAACAATTTTTTGGAAAATTATAAAAAAGACATTAAATTACTTGACAAAAAATCTAAATGTAAGATATAAATTCAGCGTTATTCTAAACATAATATTTTTAGTTGAAAAATTAATTAATATTTAAGAATGGCGTTTTTTCTGTTCTCACTTTGCCTAAAAATGGTGTTTTTATATAAAATGTAATTTTTTTGAATAATAATTATGAAAAATAATATTAAATCACTTGACAGAAAAATTAAAAATTAAAATTATACTCATCGTTATTTAAACAATAATATTTCCAGTCGAATAAATCATTCTTCAAGAATGGCGTTCTTTCTGTTCTCACTTTTTCTAAAAAAGTTGTTCTTATACTAAATATGATTTTTTAAATAATTATTTTAAAAAATTGAATTATTTGACAGGCAATTTTAAAGGAAAATATAAATTCACGATTTTTCTGTTACTTTTATTAAATCTTGAACTAAATTACTTTTTACCTTTCACTTTTCTTGATGTGAACGTGCAGATGGACACGTAGGCAAATGAAGACAGTGAGTACGTAAAAAAATTATTAAAAGGTTTTTGCTATTAACCGATCTTCTTACCCAAAAAATTATACATATCATATAAATACAAATTTAATTTTCAAAACAACAGTTTAATCTTTAAACGAAAAAAAAATTTTGTTGAGCAAAATAGTTATATTTGCTATCAAGGAGATTCATTTGAAAAAAAACGATATATATTTTTAAAAAATAGTTGAATTTTCAACTACAATAGATTGTTTTCGTAATCAAAAAGTTGTATTGTTAATCTAAAAAAAAAATCTTTAAACCCAATTTTTGAATTTTTAAGCTGCATTTAGTAAATTAAAAAAAAATTTACTTCAAACTAATTAGTTTAATTTTCAAACAAAAAGGACAAGTTTTTTAACAAAATTCATACATTTTAAACTAAATTCTAAAATTTTCAACCAAGAAAGACCGAATATATAAATTTTTAACCAAATAGTTGAGATTTCAATCAAAAAGAGAAATATCCCACCAAATTATTTTTAACGCAAAAAAAATAATTTTTAAGAAAATAATTGAATTTTTAACTAAAGAAACGAATTTTTATCTAGAATGACGAATATTTAACTAAGAAAATGAATTGTTACCCAATTAGTTCAATTATTGACCAAATGGTTGAATTTTTAACCAAAAAATTTCTTTTCGACCTAAAAGGCAGATTTTCAAAAAAAAAGAATAAATTTTCAACCAAATATTTCAACTTTAATCTAAAAGGATCATTTTTTTCTTATAACTAAAAAAGATTAATTTTCACCAGAAATCGTATAGTTTAATTTTCAGTTTAAAAAATTTTAATTTCAAACAAAAGAAAAAGGACTTTCAACAAAAGCGTTAAATTTTGAATAAAAGAAATTAATTTTCAACGAAGATGATGAATCTTCAACTAAAAAAATTAAGTTCCTGAAAGGCAGTTTAACTTTCAATTTATTATTTTAATTTTATACCAAAGTTTTTATTATTTGAGCCGAAAATACGAATATTCTACAACAAGGAATTTTCGACTTGAAAATGTGAATTTTCATTTTTAAAAATTTCAATAGAAGCAGATTAATTTTTTTATCAAAGAATAAGAAATTTCTATAAAAAAATATAAATATTCGAACCAAAGAAGAAAACATTACTGATGAATTGTTTGATTTTCAACCAAAAAGGATGTCTTTTTAACAAAATTGTCCAATTTTTAATGTAATACATAAATTTCTAGCCAAATAGTTGAATTGACAATCAAGAAGATTAATTTTCCGCTAAACCATTGATTTTTGAATCTGACAATATGAATTTCCAATAAAAAAGTTAATTTTAAACCAACCAGTTGAATTTCAAAATCAGTAGTTAAATTTTCTTTTAAAAAATTAATTATTAACAAAGATTTGACCAAATTAGTTTAATTTTCAATTGCAGTTACAAAAATTCATTTTTAATTTTAAAAAAGCGAATTTTTAACATTATTTTATTGGGTTCTATTAATCTAGTTTGCAATAAAGTAAAAAAAATGAAAAAAAGAGTAAAGTTTACGAAGCCAGCGATAAATAAACTGGAATTTTGATCAATTATATACTAAAGAACAATATTTTAAATAAACATTTAAGTTCATTTTTAATTATTTTAAAGTGTTAGGTTAGAATGCTAAACATTTTGATAGAAAATAAATTTAATTTTCTATTTTACATTTTTTCATTTGAAATTAAATACTAATTGTTATTAACAAACTTTATTTTCTAAAAATAATTTATCAAGCTTCCACGTTTATTTAATTAACCAATTTTATATTTGACGTGTATGTTCGTTTCCTAAGTTTATAAACTTTTAGTAAAATTACATTTGGGAGGGAAAAATTACAAATGTTTAAAAAAACTAAATTTATTTATTGTTATGAACAAAATTATGGTAAAGAAACGGTTTCTGTTATTGAAGACGAATATTTTTCAGATTAGACCTACGACAATAATTTTACCAGTACTTCTTGTAGCATTCCCTTTTTCTTTATTGTTTAAGGGTTAACTACACTGAACCAGTTTTAAGTCATTTTTACTCAACTTGTAACCACTATCAGCTATCCAACATCCTCAGGGCATTCACAAAGAAAAGCAATAAATCGTGCAGAAGGAGGATTTTAACCTCTTCAGCAGGTAATAAAATATAAATCAAATATTAATTTAAAATATAAATTTAAAAATTAAAATTAAAAATGCAATTTATCAATAAAACTTAAAAATAAAAATTTACACTCTAAAATGGAACTGTGAAATTTTTAATTAAAAAATAATTTGTTAACCAAAAAAAATTAACAAAATAGTTAAATCTTAAACAAAACGAATAAATTTTTGATTAAAAAATAGTTTCTCAACAACAATGTAATGACTGATTTTTCCGCCCTAAAATATTTTAATTTTTAATGACAAAACTATTAAATTAAACCCAAATAATTAAAAACATAACGTTCAAATATCAATTGAAAATAAAGCCTTAAAATCTACATTAAATATAAAACTTTAAAATATAAATAAAAAATTTAATTTATAAATGTAACTCAAAAAGATCAATAAAATGGAAGTCCAAATTTCAGGTAGAAAAATCATTTCCCAACATAAAAAAATAGTTAAATCCTAAACCTTTGATAAAAAAATAAATTCTAAACCAAAAATGTAATAATTAAAATAATTTCTTAACTTTGGATAAAAAAATGTTTTCTTAGCAAGAATGTAATAATTGTGTTTTCCCTCTAAAATATTTTAATTTTTAATAACAAAATTATTAAATTAAACCAAATAATTAAAAATTTAACGTTCAAATATAAGTTAAAAATATAACTTATAAATGTAACTTAAAAAGGTCAATTTATTCTCTAAAATGGAAGTTCAATTTTCTGTTAGAAAAATAATTTTTTAACCTAAAAAGAAATGTCAACAAAATATTAAATGTTAAACTAAACTGATAAATCTTTGATTAAGAAATCAATTTTTAACCAAAAATGTAAACTGATAAATATTTTATTAAAAAATTATTAAATAAACCAGAAAATTAAAAATATAACTCATAAGTGTAACTTGAGATAAATTTATATTTTAAAATGTAACAGTTGTTAAAAAAAACAATTTTCTAATCTAAAAAAAAAATTCAAGAAAATAGTTATATTTTGAACAGAACTAATAAATCTTTTATCAGAGATGAATGCTCCATGAAAAATATAATCATTAATTTTTCCACAGAAAGATATATTAATTTTGAATAAATAAAATTATCAAATTGAACCAAAAAAAAGGAAATGTCCACACAAGAGTTAATTTTTTAACCAAGAAAGATTGTTCAATCAATAAAGAAATAAATGTCATCCAAAGTGTTGAGTTTTCAAGTAATTAAAAAGAGTTTTAAAAAAAGTTGAATTTGAAACACAAAAATATGCATTTTGTACGAAAATGATTAAATTTTTAGCTGCAACAAAAATGTTTTAACAAAATGAGTGAATTTTCACCTGAAAAAGAACAATTTTATATTAAAAATGGAGCAGCTAGATCTTTTATACAAAAAAACCTAATTTTACTTAATTTTTAACCAAAGAAATGAACTTTTAACTACGTTTATGCATCTTTAATAATAAAAAAAATTGTAATCAAACAGTTGACATTTTAACCCAGAAGATGAATTTTCTGCAAAAAAAATAATAAAATTTTTCACAAACTAGATGAATTTTTAACTAAAAATGATCAATTTTTAACAAAAAATAAAATTGTTTAATACAAAGTTAGATAAATATGTTATTAATAAAATATAATAAATTTTCAACAAAACAGTTACATTTTTAACAAAAACATTAATTTTAATCCAAAAAATTATATAACTATAAAAAGAAGTTTTCAACGAAAAATCGAATAATTACATTTTTAGTTAAAAAATATAATTTCCAATAAAAAAGTTGTTATTCCAAAAAATTATTTTTCTACTAGAAAAGAATAATTAAAAAAAAAGTATAAATCTTTTATAAAAAATGTTTATTTCCCGTAAAATAAAGAGAAATTTTCAACAAAATCGAAGAATTTTTAACTAAATAATAGAAATTTACGAAAAAAAAGAATAGTTTAATTTTGAATTAGAGTAATACGTTTTTAAGCAAATAAAAAAAATTTGCGATAAAATAGTTCAATTTTTAATCAAATCAATTAATTTTCTATCAAAAAAATTGAATGCTTATAAGAAAAATCGACAAAAAATTTAGGTAAATTTTTCATTAAAAAATGAACGTCCAATAAAAAAACTAATTTTCAACATCAATAACTAAATGAATTTTCGGCTAAAAAGATTATTTTTCTCCCGAAAAAGAAGGATTTTTACAAATTACAGGAATTTCTGAACAATAAGAAAAGAACGACCTATTTTGTTTGAAAGTTTAACAATTTCGATAAACAGTAATTTTATTTTTGTTAAAGAATAATCTGATGAGACGATTTTTTACCAAAAGAGGTGAATTTTCAACTATCAAAGATTAATTTTAAAAAAATTGAATATTTAAATTTTTTGTTGAAAAATAAATTAATTTTCAATCAAAACCTTTTGTACTCAAATAGCCTCTTTTCCAGCCCGCCTTATTTATACCGAGAAAATTCAGCTATTTTTACTTAAATTTTGAAATAAATAGTCCCTTTATCAGCTTCCATTATTTGTAACGAAAAAATCCCGCTGTTTATACCGAAATTTCTGTACAAATAGTCCCTTTTCCAACTCTGCTCATTTTTACCGAAATAGCCCCTTTTTAAGTTCACCTTATTAGTACCGAAAAAATCCAGCTATTGGACAGATGTCTGAACAAGCAGTCTCTTTCCTAGCTCTCCTTATTTTTACTGAAATAGCCCCTTTTCCAGCTTGCATTATTTGTAAGAAAAAAATTCAGCTGTTTGTGAAGAAATTTCTGCACAAATAGCTCCATTTCAAGCTCCCCTTATTTATATCAAAAAGATCCAGCTATTTGGACTTAATTTTAGTATAAATAGCTTCTTTACCAGCTGTCCTTATTTGTAAAAAAAAAAAACCAGCGCTTTGTGCCAAAATTTCTGATAAAACAGCCCCTTTTTCAGCTTCACTTGTTTTGAACGAAATAGCCCCTTTTCCAGGGCCTCTAATTTGTATCCAAAAACTCCAGCTATTTGTGACGAAATATCTGTACAAATGGCTCCTTTCCCAGCTATTCTTATTTTTCCCGAAAATATCCACCTCTTTGTCTTAAATTACAGTATAAATAGTCCCTTTAACAGCTGCCTTTATTTGTACCGGAAAAATCCAGCGGTTTGTACCAAGTTTTCTGTGCAAATAACTACTTTCGCAGCTCCCCTTATTTATAACTAAATAGCCCCTTTTCCCAATCGCCTTATTTGTACGGAAAAATCCAGCGATTTGTATCGAAATTTCTATACCAATAGCCACTTTTCTAGCTCCGCTTATTTTTACTGAAAGAGTCCCTTTTCAAGTTCCTCTTATTTGTTCAGAAAACATCCAGCTATTTATATCAATGTTTTGGTGCGATGAGCCCCTTTCCCAGCTCCCCTTATTTGCAACCTGGAAAAGGGTCATTTCAGTAAATAGCCCCTTTTCCAGCTTGCCTTATTCGTACCGAAAAAATCCAGCTATTTGTTACATTTCCTTTAAATAGTCCCTTTTCCAGCTCGCCTTATTTGTACTGAAAAGATCCAGCTATTTGTACCAAATTTTTTATAACAATAACCCCTTTCACCGCTTCCCTTATTTTTACTGAAATAGCCCCTTTTCCAGGTCGCCTGATTTTTACCGAACAATTACAGCTGTTTAGACTTAATTTTCGTATAATTTTCGAAAAAATCCAACGATTTGTACCAACATTTCTGTAAAAATAGCCCCTTTTCCAGCTTCTCTTATTCTTATCCAGAGTACCTTTTTCAGCTTTCCTTATTTTGTACTGAAATAGCCCCTTTTTCAGCTTCCCTTATTTGTACTGAAATAGCCCCTTTTCCAGCTTCTTTTGTTTGTACCGAAAAAATACAGCTATTGGTACATAAATTTCTGTACAAATAGCCTCGGCCTATTTAAAAAGGGAGAATAGCGCGGTTCAGAGGAAAGAGTTTAAGGTCTGAAAATATTTCCCGATATCGTTGATAAAACTACCATGTTTGAAAAGTGATTCTCTTTCGCTCGTGGACTTCAGAAACTTGGAATTGAAATTTCTAACTATTAATGAATGATGTAAACATGAACTAAAGTTTCTTCTCTACAAATAATTATTTAGGGAAAGAAAAATATATTGGATCGTCCTATTCTGCATGAAACGGAGTGACCCACGTGCTTTTGAGGGGGTGGGTGGGTGGGGGGATTGCTCTCGGCTTATCTGGCGAATTACGCTGCCCAAGTCAGAAACATGAGACACGACACGAGTAGTTCACTGCCAGCTAACTAGTCGTGAACTAGTCGTAAGTCGACGAGTCGGCGAAGAGGCCGAGTCAGCCGGTAGCGCGGCTTTCTCATTCCCGATAAAACCGTCCGGACACCTGCCGCTATCTACAGTTCGCTCTGTTCCGCCGGAGACTTGGTATTGGTTCGGTTTTCAAAGCGTGATAAGCCCCCGAGTAAGAAATTGAGATTTCATCAATTTCGATAAGTGTTTAGTTCGTTCAAAAGGTGATTCTTTGACTTCTTTGAAATAATTTTTTACTTCTTGAAGCGCGATGAGCCTTTAAGTAAAAAATTTAGAGTTCATTATTTTCAAAAAGTGATTGGCTTGTTCCTGAGGTTGTTCTTTGACTTTTTAAAATAATTTTCTAGTTTTACTTAGTGCGTTATAATGCAGAAGGAAACAGACTGGAAAATGATCTTCAATTGGTCCTTCTTCGTGGTCCTCTCGGTGCTCTTGAGGACGTCTCAAGCTCTCCTCACTGCTCCCTTACCAGGTACGAGAATCAACTTTGTGATAGTGATTTTGAGCAAATACATGTTTTCTGTAAAAAGTGTGAGAAAACAAAAATTTTATTGTCTTTCAGAATTTTTTTTTTAATTATGAAGACATCTTGGAACCAATGCGTAAGATATCGTGCGATTTTTTCTGAACCCCCTTCAATCCGCTGCTCAAACTCTTATTAAGATTTTATCATTTTATAAACTTACGGAACGAACATGCATATAAATTGTGTTAATTCAATAAACGTGAATCCATAAGTGGAACCAAAAATAGCACAGTGGAAAATGAACTTCAGTGTTCATTTAAACTAGTTTTGTCTAGAAAATTCTATAAATTTTTTTTAAGTCATCTTCTTTGGTTAAAAAAGTGTTTTTTTATTTCGTTGAAAATTAATACCTTCCATTTTTGGTTAAAGTGTATCTTTCTTCATTAAAAATTCACTATTTTGGTAGAAAATTCAACTGTTCAGTTTAAAAAATCATCATTTTAGTGGAAAATTCATTCCTTTTGTGGAAAATTTCACGATTTGTCAGAAATTCTACTACTTGGTTGAAAGTTCATTTCTTTGAATGAAAAATTAACTATTTTTTTTTAATTCGTGTTTTTTGTATAAAAGTTAATTTTTTCTGAAAATTTTATTGTCTTTTTGGTTTCAAATTTATATTTTAGTTGAATATTTTACTATTGTTTTAAAATTTTAGTCAAAATTTAATTATTTGGTGGAAAAGTCTTGTGTTTTGTTCAAAATTCGTCTTAGGTAGAAAATTACATTTCTTCGACAAAAAATCCTCTTTTTGAGTAGAAAATTAATTTGTTTTGATGAAATTCTTTATTTTTATTTTGCTGAAAGTTATTCTTTTTAAATGCAATGCAAAATGTAAAGCAATAATCCTCTTGGATAAAAATTCATTTCTTTGTATGAAAATTCAACTGAATATTTGGTAAAATTTTGATCTTTTGCGCTAAAGACTCATTATTTTAGTAAAAAATTGCACTCTATCTCCAACAATATTTTTTTTATCCTAAATGAATTTTTGAAACTGAATATTGTTATTTTTAATCAAAACTGAACTATTTCGTGGAAAATTAAAGTATTTTGTGAAAAATTTTTATTTGGAGTTGATCATTCTTTTTTTTTTTAAAGAAAATTCAACAATTTTTTTTTAAATTCGCGTTTTTGGTTGAAAATTCATTTCTCTGCTTGAAAATTTAAATACTTGATTGAAAATTCTTTTTTTTAATCAATCAATTTAGTTGAAAATTTAGTTCTTTCTTTGAAAAATTGGCTATTTTTTCTAAAATTCGTCTCTTCAGTGAAAATTAATTTCTTCAGCTGAAATTTTATATTTTTAAGTTAGAATTGAACTTTTTGGTTAAAAAATTCTTCATGATTGAAAATTCGGTTTTTATTTTGAAATTTTGAAATTTAATTTAGGAATTAATTTCTTTTGTTGAAAATTTCACTACTTTGCCAAAAATTCCTTTTTTTTGGTTCCAAAACTATTTTTTTTAATGAAAATTTATATTTTATACTCAACATTCAACTATTTAGTTAAAAATGCATGTATTTTCTAGAAAATTCGTCTTTTTTGGTAAAAATTAATCTTCTTGGTTAAAAATTCATCTTTTTGGTTTGTAAATTTAACTATTTTGTTAAAAATTCATTCCTTTTGGGCAAAAATTATTTTTTTTTTTTGAAAATTAATTTTTCCCTACTGAAAATTTGACTATTACATTTTTCTTTGCAAATCGTCGAAAATTAGTCAATTAAAAAATTAACTATTGCATTAAAAATTTGTTTTTCGTCGTTGGAAGGTAATTTTTCTACATTGAAAATTTATTCATTACATTATTGTTTATAGTGGTTCTTTTTCAGTTACTTAAATTCACTGATATATTAATAAATTTGATTCATGAATTAGAAAAGCATAAATAATTTATAAGAATTCAGTGACTGATTGAAATTAATACAAATTGTACCTGAATAAAAGTTACACATAATCTTTTTAGTTGAAAACCCCACTCTGCTAAAAAATTCATTTTGAAATTTTTTTTCATGATTTATGATTTCAGTTGGAAATTCAGAAAACTATTTTGTTAACAAAATATTCTTGATTGAATAATAATTCTTTTAACTGAATATTTAACAAATCCATTTCTAATTAAAAATTTACTTGTATTTTGTTCAAAATTCGTCTTTTTGTAGAAAGTGCATTAATTAAAAAATTATTTGTTCGGTTAAAAATGTAAGTCTTGTTAAAAATTCATTTTTTCTTGGTTGATAATTAATTAAATTGCGCAAATTGAAGTTTAAGATTTTTTCCTGAGCGTGTGAATATTTTTGCATCATTTATTTAATTCATGTGTTCAATAAAATAACTAGCTTTTGTGAAAAAATAAAATCGTTTGCGGTCAATCGCGCAACCGGCTTTTTCATATCGTAAATGTCGCAGTGAACGATTGCATTAGTGCCATTTCGATTATGACCGACTTTCCAATTATTTCGATCGTTATCTGTGATTTGGAAATTAATATTTTGGACGTCTAGGTTCAATTATCTAATACGATTTAAAAATTAATTAGTTTTTGATCTATTTTAAATGAATCGGAAAAATTTCGCGTCAACTTTTAAATTATCTGACTGGTGACGTCACAGAAGTTCGCAACGTTTATAAACGAAATTATAAATTAATTTTTTTTAATTACTAAAAAATACATTTTTTATTCCAATTTTCCTTATAAAGGATTGGTTTTCGGATATTTTTTCAAATTAATTTTAATTTATGTGGCACAATGGCAAAAAAAATAATACCATTATATTGAATTAAAAAAATGTTTGTGAGAAAAAAATTATAATTTAACCCTGAGGACAGGGTTCGCAGACTTTTTTCAAAATTTATCTGTATTTGATTTCGAGCACAAGCAAACAATTTAATTTCTACCAGAATTTAAAATCTGCCAGAAGACTGCCATCTTAAATTATTTATTAAATTTTAAAAAATTGGTTAAACTTACAGAAATTCGATTTTTTTCAAAACGCTGGTTTGTGACATTAAATAGAAGTAATCTGTGCCCAAATCTAAAAATGAAGCCATTAGAGAGAAAATAGTATTAACTAAATTTAATTTAATAATTTTTTAAACATTTGTTAATTTATTAAAAATTAAATAAATTTTTATAAATTTGATAAATTATTATGAATATCAGTCTCCCGGTTAGGATATTGAGAGCATACTTTTTTTTTGCTACAAATCAAATTTGTTAGTAATTTGTTAAATAAAATTCGAGAACCAAGCTTTAAATTTTTAATGGATAATTAGAATTCTTATAAAAACAAAGTTTTTTAAATTAATTTTTTTAAATAGCAGTCTTGAGGTAGGGATAAAATCCAGAAGCCAGGCCTTCAAAGACGAATTATCATTTTTTAAATTTCAATATATTTTTTTTGAATTTAATTTCTTTTTTTAAATAACAGTCTTTCAGTCGGGTAATTTATTGTGATGCAACTGTTTTTGCTTTTGACCCTAATCAAATATTAATCATTAATATAATAATATCCGAAAACCCGATTTTTATAGAAAAATTAGCATTTCTTTAATTTTAACAAATTTTTACAAATTTAAAACATTTTTAAAAATGTTAGTCTTCTATTTTTTGTTAAAGATTCATTTCTTTGATTGAAAATGTAACTATTTTATTGACAGTTCGTTTTTTCTTTTGTTTAAAAATAATTTTTTTACAGAAAATTAAAATTCTCACTTGAAGATTCATATTTTTGGTTAAAAATTTATTATTATAGTCGAAAATTAATTTCTATGGTTGAACATCTGTTTATCTGAAAACTCATTTTTTTGCAGGCAATTAATAATTTTAGTAGAAAATTTGATTGTTTCTTTTAAAATTTAACTGTTTTGTCAAAAATTCGTTTTTTTTTTGGTTCGAAAATAATTGTTTAACTGAAAACTTATCTTTTTTGGTTCAAATTTAACTATATACTTGAAAACTAATTAATTTTCTGGAAAACTTGTCTTCTGTGGTAAAAAATTAATATTCTTATTTAAAAATTAATCTTTTTGGTTGAAAATTCATTTCTTTGGTTTGAAATTTTATATATTTCATTGACACTGGCCACAAATTGAAACAGGCTCGGCTTCAGAGTAAATTGTCCAAGAATTCCGAGATACCAATTTCGCAGGTGTTAAAAATCGGCTTTCGGTAGAAATTAAAAATTGAATTTTAAATTTATACAAAACAATAATTTTTCCCTTATGTATGGAGACGCTAAATAAGAATAATTAATTTTTGATACAACAAATAGTATTATTCCGAGAAAAATCAAAATTCAATGTGATGATATCGCCATACGAGATACGATTTTTTGCTGAAAAAAAGATCATTCTTTTTCAATAAGCAATAATTATTTCAAGAAATATCAATGCTAGGAGAAAGTAAAAGAATGATTACGACGCTCAAGTCCTAAGATAAAATTTTAACTCCAATTGAAGTAGAGCGAAAAAACATACTGTGCAATCGAAATCACCATTTAAAGATAAGACCAGAAGAACATTTCTGAGATAACACATTGCTGATTTAAGCCCAAAAAAATCGATTAAAAATTGTTATCTAGCTCCTAGGAAATAGGTGTGTCAGTTGACAATCTCAAAGTGACCCTGACCACAAATTGGAACAGGCTCGGCTGCGGATTGCGGCTGCGGATTGCGATATTGAAATTCTGAATGCGGGTGAAAAAGACTTGATTTGAAAAACTTAGCCACTGCAGATTTTTGCCCGCAAAACTTGGCACATTGTTTATAACTTCAATTTTTTTATTTTGAAATTTTAATGAGAGTCTTATTATTTTCTCTGTCATAGAATTTATTTCTTTTCTCGAGAATAACTTTTATACGAAAATTGGTACTTACAAGCATGAAACAGAAAAAGGGTCACGAAGCAGGAGAGCTGGGAGATATAAAAAAAACTTCTCTATGAAGTAAAAAGTGAAACTTTTATGTTTTTATAAGCAAGAATTTTCATGTTGTTCTGGAAAGCAGAAATTAAATTATTCTTATAAAAATACCAAAAAAAGGAATAACTTGTAGGTTATCTGTTTCTGTTGAAAATTAACTTTTTACTGAAAGTTCAAATTTTGCACTAAAAATTCTATTTTATTGTATAAAATCTGTATTTTCGGCTCGAATATTCAACAATTAGGTATAAAAATATAATATTCAGGCTTTAAAAAAATGTATGTATATTATTCAAAATTAGTTTTTTTGTAAAAAAAGTCATTTTTTGTTAAAAATGCAACTATTTGTTAGCCAATTATTTTAGTTGAGGATTTAAGTATTTTCCTAAATATCCTTATTTTTTTTAATTCAACTTTTATTAAATTAAAAGTTTTTGTTAGTTGAAATATCAACTATTAATTTCATTCTTTAAAATTTATTTTTAGATTAAAAATTCAGCAATTGGGTTAAATTTGTTTTTAATTGTTTTTTCAGAAAATGAATCTTTTTGATTGAAAAATTCACTGCGTGGTTGAAAATTCGTTTTTATTTGGTTGAAAATTAAATTTATATAGCTGCAAATTTAACAGTTCCATTTTTAGATGAAAATTAATGTTTTTAATTTTTGGTTGAATTATTTTGTAATAAACAGTACTAAATAAATTCGTCTTTTTAGCATAAAAATTAAATTTTTTGGTAGAAAATTTTATGATTTTCGTAGAAAAATTCAATTTTGTGGTTAAAAAATATTTTTTTCGTTCAAAATTAATTTTTTGGTTAAAAAGTCATTCCTTAGGATTGAAAACTCAACGGTTTCTTCATAATTTGCCTTTTGGGTTTCAAAATTCAACAATTTGTTTAAATAAGAAATTCTCTCCTAACTGAAAAATCTTTTTTATTTGAAAATTCAACTTTTTTGTAAGGACTTCGTCTTTTTGGTTTTGTTAAAAATCAAATTATTTTATTTTGAATTAAACTTTTTTCTTAAATATTCTACTTTTTAAATGAGAAATTCGTTCTTTTGAATTGGAAGTTCAACTGTATTTTTAAAAAATTAGTTTTTTAGAAAACTCGACTATTTATTTGAAAAATGTTCCTTTGATTGAAATTTCAGCTATTTTTTTTAAATTCAGCGCTTTGGTTGATAATACATTTTTGTTGTGAAAATTTATCTTAGTAAAGTCTAAAATAAAACTATGTGTTAAAAAATGTCATTTTTTTGTTGAAAGCTTCAATATTGTGATTTATTTTTGGTATTTATAAAATTATATGAAAGAAGACATATTTAATTTAAAAACAATTTTCAAGCTTTATGAGTAGATATGCAGGGCTGTCTCAAGAGAAGGATTTCTACCCTACCGACATCGTGAACATTCTACAGAAGTAGTGGTTTGTGTCCCTACTAAGTTTTTAGAATATTCTGGATGGCATAAAATCATGTTAGGCAATTGTCAGTAAAGCGTTTTGCGTAAACAACTTCAAGGTTATTTTCTATCTCAATTAGTCGAGTCATGAGAAAAAGAAAGATAATTTATGGCTTCCTTATAGATAATCCATTTGAAGGAAAAAATTCTTTCTCTATTTATTTAATGTGAAAAGTATACATATACACAAATATAACTTGACATAGGGGTACGTGTTTGCGCAAAATTTGTTTCCAAAATCCCGCAATTTAATTTTATGACGTCATCCAGAATATTCTAGAAACTTAGCACGGACACGATCCACTTCATCTATAGCATTTACTAGACGTCGGTAAGGTAGAAATCTTGATCTAGAACCAACGCTGCCTATCGTCTATCCTAGAATGTTTTGGATGATATAAAATAATGTTGCGAAATTGTGAGTAACGAATTTTGCGTAAACAACTTCGAGGTTATTCATTATCTCCATTAGTTTAGTCATGAGAAATACAATGATAATTTATAGCTTTCTTATGGACAACCCATTGAATTCGAATTTTTTTCTTGATTTATTTAATGCGCAAATTATGCATACATACAGTTATAAATTAATATATGGGTTCTTGTTTACGCAAAATTCTTTTCTCACAATTAGTCAATATCATTTTATGACGTCAACCAGAATATTCTAGAAACTTAGCAGGGACACGAACCATTTCTGCTGCGGCATTTTCTCCACGTCGGTAAGGTAGGAATCTCGATCCTTCTTCTGGATTTACTATTTTTTCGAGATGTCCCGCTGTGATTGTGGAGTATCGATATTCTGAAAGCATAGTTACAAAAAAAAAAGAAAAAATTTGAAACATGGTGTGAATGTAATCTGGGTAAAAATCTCCCTCCTTTTCTCTCTTTGTTCGTCCTCACCTTTCCTCGAATCTCTAGAATCTCATCTTCACATAAGGACACTTCAGAGACCGATCGATTGTACAATGTTCCAAGTACGTCTAATCGTCACTCTGAGGATTCATTCACGACTTTTGTCTTAATCCATTGTCCACCCACACGAATGCGATGCGTGCACATTAGGATGTCCAAAAGTGCCAAAAATTTGTTTAATCCGCGTCAAAATAAATGCATTAAAAAATGTATTTATATAGAGGTTTCACAAGCCCCATGAAGTTTAAAACGTATTTCCCATAAAAAAAGTTTTTGTAAATTTGATCTAGAATCGTCAATATTAGGTGAAACGAGTTGAAACTCAACATTTATCTTCATGATTAGCTTTATACTATAAATAAATAATTAATTTTTAAACGTTATCCCCATAAGTCTGTTTTGTGAGAAAAAAAACCAAAAGTGAAAAATTGTGTTTTGCGAACTTGTAGCGCTAATCATGATTTTTGAAAATTATAAATTGTTTCTATTACATGAAATAATACTTTTTACTGATAATGAGATCATTACATAAATTGTTTAAACAATTTGTTTTATTTTTAGCAATTTTCTTTTAGAATAGAGTTCAAGAGTTGCGGGTTTTTCCGAAATTTTCAACTGATTATCAAATTTTCAGATGAACCGAATCAAAACTGAATGATATATAACACAATTAATTGTTTAAACTATTTATTATTTATAACAATATTCTCTTGAAATAATTCTCGATAGTTGCAGTTTTTTTCTAAAATTTTCTATTTTTGTCCACTTTTCAATTAAAGTGACATGATAATTAATTCAAATTAACAAACATAATTCTTCACACAATTTATTATTATTTTTAATAATATTCACTTTAAATAATATTACCAAATTGCGGTTTTTTCTGAAATTTTCTACTTTTAGTCTCTTTTTCACGAGTGGGGAACTAATTAATGACATTTCACAAAAATAATTGTTTAAACAAATTATTATTGTTTATAACTAGCTTCTCTTATAGAAATCCTATATAGTGTGTTTTTTTAACTTTTAACTTTTAGTTCACTCTTCAATTAAGGTGAGATAATAATTAATTCAAGACTAAAAAATAATTTTTTAAACAATTTATTTAGTTTTCATAATATTCCATTTGAATCATTTTAGAAAATTGCGGATCTTTCTGAAATTCTTAACTTTGGGTTTACTTTTCACTTAGATGAAAGTAATAATGAATGAAATTTAACGAAAATTATTGTTTAATGAAAAATTATTATTGTTTATAACTATCTTCTCTTATAGTAATCCAAGATAGTTCCGTTTTTTGTTCTTGAAAATTTTATCTTTCCATTTAGGGAGAAAGAATATTAAATTCTAGTTAACACAGATAATTATTCAAACATGGTTTTTCTTCAATTTTCCACTTTTTGTCTTTTTTTAACTTAAAGCGAGTCACCTTAGTATTAAACAAATAATAAATAAACATTAGAGATCATAATTTTTTAAACAATCCCTTTCTTTTTTGTGAATATATTTTTCTGAAACATAGGTATTTGAAATATTCTTAAACTTTTTCATATATGCAATTCGTCTTTTTCAGTAGTATTTTTCGGTTTAAGAATTATTTATTTTCATTTGAACATTCAAATTCTTGATTCAAAGTTTAATTAATTTCTTAGAGACTTATTTTTTCTTTTTTGTTGATCATTTGTTTATTTTAATGCAAATTTATCTTCTTGGTTAATATATTATCATCTTTGTTGAAAATTGATCTATTTCGTTCAAAATTTAACTATTTCGTTTAAAAATTAATTTTTCTCCTTTTGAAACTTAATGTTTTCAACTGCAAATATAAATATTCCATTTTTTATTGAAAATTTATCTCGTTAAATAACAATTCTTACTTGTTGGCAGAAAATTAATTTTTTTGTTCAGAATTGATCATTTTATAATAATAAATTTTAACAGTTTGGTTGAAAGTTGAGCTGCTTTTAAAAATTCATTTTTGTCATTGTTGAAGGTTTATTATTTCAGTTGAGAATTAATTTTAATGGTTAAAAACTCGACACTTTTGTTTAGAATTCGCCTTCTTTGTTTGAAAATTTATCTCTTTGATTAAAAATCGCGTTCCTTTGGCCAAAAATGCAACTTTTAACCCAAAAAAGACAACCTTTAACCCAAAAATAATGAACCTTTAACAACATTTTTTAATTTTCCAGCAAATAATCACATTTTAAATAGTTAATTTTCTACAAAAACATTAGAACTTTGAACGCAAAAAGACAATCTTCAAAATAAAAATAATCACTTTTAAAAAAAATTGTTACATTTTATTAGTTTCAAATTTTCTATTTCAAAATTTCTTAGATTTATCTAAGAATTAATCTTTTATGGTTAAAAATTTAATTATTTGATGGAAAATTTAATGATTTGATTTAAAGTTTGTATTTTTTGGTTCAAAATTGGACATATTTCTTAGAAAATCAACTATTCGTTAAAAATAAATTTTTCTGTTAAAAAGTTTGGCTGATCTATTCACTATTACATTTTTAAGTGAAAATTAATCTTTGGTGTTATAAATTTAAATCCTTCCTAAAAAAAAATAATTTTTTTTATTAAACTATCTAGTCAGAAATTTGAAATATTTTAGGCTCCCTATTAAACATTCCTCACGGCGATCCCTTCCGAATTCCCGTAAAACCCTTGGGCTTAATTCCAAATTCTTAAGAGTAAAAGGAACACCCCTGGGATTTTTAGTGTATGCATCATCTAAAAATTTTAAATACCGGATGGTCTACATCTGTAAAATATTGGTCTAAAATAAATATTTTTTAAATATTATTTATTTCGAAATTGTGAAAAAATTGCTCTCAATCTCCGTTGGCATTCGAACCCAGATCTTTCAGATTGCCGATCTGATGCTCTTGTCCGCTAAGCTACGGAGATACGAGTTTAATTGGCTGTTTATTATTTCTTATCAAAAAGTTGCATTTACAAAAGAATAGTTAAATTTTTAAGCAAGAGTGACAATTTTTCTACTAAATAGTCGAATTTTTAACTAAATAGTTGAGTTTTCAAACTTAAAAAAGAAAGAATTTCCAATCCAAAAGGATGAATTTTCTATCAAAAAAGATTAATTTTCAATCTAGAAGATTCATTTTCTATTAAAAATAAGAATTATGAAGAAGATAAATAATTTTTCAATCAAATGGTTGAATTTTTAATCAATACAATAACTTTTTAAAAATAAAAATGGAATATTTAAATTTTCAGTTAAAAAAATTAATTTGCAACCATATAGAAAAAACGAATTTTTAATGAAATATTTAAAGTTTTAACCCGAAAAATAGATGTTTAACCTAGAATCTTCAATAACAAAAAAAAATTTCACTAAAAGTTCATTTTCTACCAAATAGTTAAATTTTTAAGAAAAATAATAAAATTATCAACCGAAAAAGCCTAAAACAGTTGAATATTGAAACAAAAACCGAATATGAATTTATGACAAAAGAAAATAAATTTCAGCCAAATATTAAGCTAAAAAGAATAAATTTCCATCAAAAATGGAATTGATCATTTTTTAGTTGAAAAAATTGATTTTCAGCCAAATGAAAACGATTTTCAATTAAGGAGATGAATCTTTTTCTTATAAATTGAATTTTGAACAGAGTAGTTCCATTTTAAACTAAGCAGTAGAAATTTGAATTGAGAAGATTAATTGTTTACAAAAGAAACGAATTTACAACTTAATTTATAAATTTTGAACTGAATTCTAGAATTTTCAACTAATAAAATGAACTCCTAAGATAGTGGTTCAATTTTCAACAAACTAAAGTTTAATATTCAACCAATAAATGATGAATTATTAATGACAACTCTAATATTTGAATGTTTAACTAAAAGCAATCAATACCCGATAAAAAAATTAATTTCGTACTAAAAAAATCTAAATTTTAAAATCTTTAAACAAATAAGAGAATTTTTAAACAAAGCATAAAATTAAAATAATGTAAAATAAAATAAAAACTTTTAAATATGTGTTTCCTTAACTTCCCAAAAAGAGCATTAACAACAAAACGATCAACATTTTTTTGGCAACTTCAGGTACAAATTAACAAAACATGAAATTTGTCGTAATTTATTGACTTTCACTAACTTTACCTACAAGAAATGAAAAAACAAAAATTTCCAACTTTTGAATCGACTTATCCAGTGGTCAGAGATTTCTCGAAATTAAAAAAAAATTTATTCGTAATACGAGAAGAAACTTTTAAAAGCCATTAGCAATGAATCTAATCAGTTTAATTTTTTCAGTCCACCCAACCTCTTTTATAGTATTGACATAATTTATGAACGAGACCAAGCTACATGGACCAACCGTTCACTTATATCAACCACTAAGAATTATCGTGACTGTGGGCTTAGTTTTATTTCAATCTTGACAAGATGAATTACGGTTCTTAAAATTATAGCAGTTACACCCATTGTTGCAAAACCGGAATTTGTGCAACACTTTGTATTAAAAAATCGAGTTGTATACTTAGTTCTTGGCGACAATCCAATCATGCAATGATGGATCCTTATGCAACTTTTCAATGTTGCATTAAAGACAAATTATAAAAGGTATTCCACAAAAGAATAGAGACTTATCTAACAATTCTTCAAACTAGAAGTGATTCATTTCGTTTTACTGACACATACAAATAAAAACAAACAGAAGCATCGTTTAGCTCATAATTATTTTTTAGAAAGATTTCTTACATTTCGGCAGCTACTAAGGGACTATAATTAAGGGGAGCGACCCATATAACGGCTTAAAAAAATCGACTTTTTTGTTGTTACTTAAATGGAAGCTTGGCATCCTGTACACATACTGTAAAAGTTTCAGATTCACAGGTGCCTTCTTTATCCGCTAGAAGGTGTTCGCACAAGAAAATAAGTGTGCAGTATTCTGGAAACGGCTCCCGTACGAACCGTTTGTGCACACACTCAGAGCGCCAGCCAATCGCGTGCGATCTGTCGCGCTGCTGCGGTGCGAGCTGGTAACGTATCGTTCACCTATCGGACCGCCGCTCGAGAAGCAGAAGTTCGCGACGTTGACAATTTGATGAATTATATAATTTAATTATATATTTTTTTAAAATTATGTTATCCGCAAAATGCACACTTTCAATACCAACTTTTTTGACAATGATAAACACTACACTTTCTGCGTAAACATACCAATGCTGGAAACGTTGCCAACTTCTGCTTCTTGAGTGACGGTCCGATAGGTGAACCATACGTAGGCAGCGAGTACCGCAGCAGCGCGACAAATCGCACGCGATTGGTTGGCGTTCTGCGTGTGTGTGCACCGACGGTTCGTGCGTAAGCCGTTTCCAGCATACTGCTCACGTATTTTCTTGCGCGAAAACCTAAAAGGCCCGCGCGCCTGCCGGCCGGCCGGAGAGTGATGGGGCCGAGGCCACGCCTAATCTGCTCCGAAATCTTTGCAGCCGATGTGTGTTGCTCAAATGGCCGATAGAAAAAAACCCGTAAGAAACCAAAAAATTTTTTTTTTTTTTAAACAATTTTCAAAATGTAAGTAAATCTTTAAAAATGCGTTTTTCTCGGTTTCACTTTTTTCAACATTGCCCAAGATAACTCAAAACGTATTTGACCGATTGAGTTCTCCTTGCATATCCATGTAGTTGAAATTAGTATCTTTTTTATGAAACACTCTAAACTGAAAAAAATAATGTTTAAACTATTATTGATTAAATAATTTCATGCAAATTTTTGGGTAAAAATACATTTTTTTGCAACGGCCGCCATTTTGTCAAAAATTATTTTTTTTCAAACTTTTTTGGTTCACAAAGGAACTATGAAAATAAACTATAAGAAAGTTTCTTGTTTTTTTTCGTATCAGATAAATGTGTGAAAAAATAGTGTGCCGGCAATTTCGCTTCTCCCGGCTGAATATGTCGGATATCCTCCC
>NC_046664.1:82034990-82045999 GCF_010883055.1 Belonocnema kinseyi | reverse complement strand
TTTTCAACAAATAAAGATTTTTACCGTAAAAAATAAATAAAAATTTATCCTAAGTGTTGATCCGTGAAGCCAGAAGACGAATTTAAGTTACGAAACTTGAACTTTCAAACAAAACAAAAAAGGATGAATTTTTAACAAAATAATTGAATTCTCTACCAAATAGTTGCATTTTTATCCAAGAAAGATGAAATTTGTGCAAAAGTAGAGACAAGAGTCTTTTAAATTTGAACGTTTCAGCTGAAAATTTACCTAATTATACTTTTTTTTCTTATAAATTTGTCTTTTGTAGATTAAATTCAACTAGTTTTTTTTTAATTTATGTATTTCGTTAAAATTGTGTCGTTGTTGATAGAAAATTAATCTTTTTAGGAGGAAATTCAAATATGTTGTTGCAATTCACTTCTGTTGAAAATTTGATTTTTTAACTGTGGATTAAACTTTTTTAGTTAACGATTCTTTATTTCCGTAAAAGTTTATCTCCCAGATTTAAAATTTGATTCTTTTGTTGAATATTCGATTTTTTGTAAAAACAAGTTTTTTTAAAGTTAAAAATAAAAATATTTTAATTTTTAGTTTTTAGTTAAAGATCCATATTTCTGATTAAACATTTTTTTGAACTTGTAGTTCCTTTGAAAATTCAAGTATTTGGTTAAAAATTAATTTGTTTTATAAAAAATTTAACAATTTCGTGAAAAAAGTTTCTTTATTTTTGTCAAAAGTTGTCCGTCATTTAAAATTTGACTGTTTTGTTAATAATTAACTTTTTTTGTAAAAAATTAATTTCTTGTATGCAAAATTTAAATATTTTAATTTTGGTTAGAAATTTACATTTTTTAGTTAAAAATTCAACTGTCTAGATAAATGTTTTGTTTCTTGTTGAAAATTCAACTTTTTGGTTAAAAATTCATATAATTTTTTACTTCGTTTTTTTTTTGTTTAAAAATTCTATTATTTAGTTAAAAATTAACCTACTTTGAAGGAAAATAATCCTTTCAGTTGAAAATGTATGTGCCTATTTGAGAGTTCAAGAATTCCGTTGAAAACCACTCTGCTTTGTGCACAATTCAACTATTTTGTTGAAAATTCGATTTTGATGGTAAAGAATTAATTTTTTTAATCCAAAATTTAAATATTTTACTATTGGTTTGAAGTGTATATTTTTAGTTAAAAATTCAAATTCTTGGTTAAAAATTAATTTTTCTTTGAAATTCGTCTTCGTTTAAAAATTTTACTATTTAGTTACAAATTAATCTACTTTGTAAGAAAAAAAACTTCTGTTAAAAATGTATGTTTCTAGTTGAAAACTCAAGTATTTGGTTGAAAATTAATCTACTTTACAGAAAATTTTACAATTTTATGAAAATTTGTTCTTTTTGTCTTTATCGATAGAAAATTATGCTTCTTCCTTAAAATTTTTACTATTTAATTAAAATTTCATCAATTTTTAATAAAACAGAAACTTGTTTATAGAAAACGACATTTAATTTAACAAAATAGGTTTAGCCTAATTTCGCGTAAAATAAAAAAAAAATCGAAGATTCTGATTAAGTTAACAGGATCAAATTACTTTAATACTCAGAAAAAATGGTGTTTTGAATTAAACCGTTTATTTAAAATAACTTTTTAATTTGGTTTAAAAATTACTTTAAAATGCAGGAAATTGTTGTAAATTAGAGACATTTTTTATTGGAACAAAAATCCATTTATTTTAATCTAAATAATTTTTTTTTGATATGCGTAAAAAACTAATCCCCTAATTGTCGTCAATTAGGATAATTATAAATCCTTGTATCATTTTCTCAGTTTTTTTCTGTATTTATGTTTTAAAATATTTGAATTTTCTGGTACAAGGTTTTGCGATCGTGAAAGAAAGAGTATTTACTCAAGAGTTGTGTATGAATTACACAATACGCATTCTGTTATTTAAAACGCATATCGTGGTGAACAATAGCATCTGCTTTTGACTCTTAAGCAGACAGCAATCATTTGCATTTCAATTTTTAACCAAGCAGTTGAATTATGAATCGAAAAAATTAATTTCCAATAAAAAACATGAATTTTTAACCAAATCTTGCATTTTAAACCAACAAAGATACATTTTAAACTAAAAATAGAATACTTTTTAGATAAATGAAATAATTTTCAGTCAACAACAAAAAACCCCGAAAGATTCATATTCTACCAAACAATACAAATATTCTACCATATACTTACTTTACTTTTTTTATTTTAATTTTAGTTACAAATTTGAATATTTTGTGAAATATTTAATTTTTCTAATAATTACTTTAATTAAGAATGTATTTTTTTTTTTAGTTGGAAAGTCGTATTTTTTGTTGAAAATTTAATTATTTAGTTAAAAATTATTTTACAGTAGAAAAAAACTCTTCTTAGTCAAAAATTCATGTTTTTAGTTGAAAATTAAACTATTTTATTAAAAATTCGGTCGTTCTTTTGGTCAAAAATTATGTTTTTAAACTGAAAATTTCAATTAATTCATTTTTTATTAATTTTTTCAGTTAAAATTCAATTATTAGTTGTAAATTCAATTAATGGATTGAAAACTCAATAATTAAATTTCTGGTCAAAATTCAACTATTCGTTTGAAAATTCAACACATCTGTAGATAATTTAACTTTTTTCAGAAAATCGTTGTATTTTAGTTGAAAAATTATTTTAAACCTAAAATTTAAAGATTCCATTGAAGATTCATTATTTTGGTTCTTCGGAAATTCATTTTTTTTCACAATTCATTTTGTAACTATTCCATTTTTCGATGAAAAATTACTTTTAAACTTAAGATTTAACAATTTTAGTTGGCAATTTCTCACTATAGTTAAAAATTAATCTCTTTAATTGAAAATTTGACTATTTTTTGGAATATTTGATTTTTTTAAATAATTTTTCCAATTAAAAAAGTAAGTATTTTATTTTTGATGAAAATTTTATATTTTTTAGTTTAAATTCAACTTTTTAATGAAAATTGATCTTTTTCAGTTGAAAATTCGTATTTTCGGGTTGAAAATTTAATTATTTAGTTAAAAATTAATCTAATTTGTAGAAAATTAATTTTCTGGATTAAAAATTTATATTTTTTATTAAAAATTAGTATTTTTCAGTAGACAAAATATCTTCATCGTCAAAAATGCATTTTTTTTGGTTCAAAATGTAACTAAGTTGTCGAAAATTCGTTTTTTGTGGGTATAGAATCGAGTTTTAAAAGTTAAAAATGCAACTATTCCATTTTTTTAAGTTACGTTTTTCAGTAGAAAATTCGGGTATTTTGTTGAAAATTTTTGTTGAAAAATTAACTATTTTTCTGACATTTTTTTTCTGATAAAAAAATTCAGTTTTTAAATAAAAAATGGAAAAATTTCATTTTTAAATATTAATTGAAATTAACCAGTTTATATAAACACTAGTTCACCTATAGAAATATTTAAAAAATAAGTGGATTCTAAAAATCATAAATGTACTTAAACCGCATTTAATTGTTACCTTTGACATTGTGTCGATGTCTGATGGCATCCCACTCTTCTTTAGATTGCATTGAAGACAAGCTTATCATTAATCACAAATCATAAATCCATTCTTTATAAAAGATTCGTTGATGATATCCTTGCAATTCTTCTTTCTGACAAAATAGATTTTTTTCAACGTATCGTTTTAAAACTACCATAAGATTGTAAATCAGAAACAAAAGTCAAAATGGAAAATTCCAGTCAATCTTTTATGTCTAATAAAAACATGGCCATTGTAAGAAGTCGCTTAAAATTAAAGATACTTCTAACCATAACGAACAAACTAGTAACCTATAATATAACCAAGGAAAACATTCTAAGAGTGATATTATGTGTAAGAAAACAGGATTAGTTAAACAAAAGAGGAATTAATTATCAATGTTCATACTGTTCTAAAACTTACATTAGTGTTGTAGCTAAAGCTTATGCTATCCTAAAGTTCCACAAACAAAATTTAATCTAGAGACGGATTGTTTTTTTACAGTTGGTTTCTCCTTCTTAAAATGTATCTTAATATATTTCAAATGTTTTAAAACTATTTTTCATACACATTTATTTTCATAAGATGCTAAAAAAACAGCTCTTGATTTATCAGAATTTATACCCATTCTTTTTACAAGGTACGTTGATTATATCCTTGCAATTGTTCTATCTGACAAAATTGATTTTTTTTTAAACGTATCGTTTCAGAACCATTATAAGATTGTAAAACAAAAACAAAAGTCAAAATGGAAAATTCCAGTCAATCTTTTATGTCTAATAAGAACATGGCCATTGTAAGAAGTCGCTTATAATTAAAGTTCCTTCTAACCATAACGAACAAACTAGTAACCTATTACAAAACAAACTAATACATTCTAAGAATGATGTTATGTATAAGAACACAAGATTAATTAAACAAAAGATGATTTAATTATCAATTTGCATACTGTTGAAAAACTCACAATAGTGTTGTAACAAAAGCTTAGGCTATACTTAAGTTCCACAAACAAAATTTAATCTAGAGACGGATTGTTTTTACAGATGGTCTCTCCTTATTAAAATTTATCTTAATATATTTCAAATGTTTTAAAACTATTTTTTATAAAAATTTATTTTCATAACATGCTAAAAAACAGCTCTTGACTTATCAGAATTTATACCCATTCTTTATAAAAGGTATGTTGATGATATCCTTACAATTGTTCTTTTTGACAAAATAGATTTTTTTAAACGTATCGTTTTAAAACTATCATAAGATTGTAAATCAGAAACAACAGTCAAAATAGAAAATTCCAGTCAATCCTTTATGTCTAATAAAAACATGGCCATTGTAAGAAGTGGCTTAAAATTAAAGATACTTCTAACCATAACGAACAAACTAGTAATCTATAATAAAACAAATGAAAACATTCTAAGAGTGATATTATGTGTAAGAAAACAAGATTAATTAAACAAAAGAGGAATTAATTATCAATGTTCATACTGTTCTAAAACTTACATTAGTGTTGTAGCTAAAGCTTATGCTATCCTGAAGTTCCACAAACAAAATTTAATCTAGAGACGGATTGTTTTTACAGATGGTCTCTCCTTCTTAAAATTTATCTTAATATATTTCAAATGTTTTAAAACTATTTTTTATAAAAATTTATTTTCATAACATGCTAAAAAACAGCTCTTGATTTATCAGAATTTATACCCATTCTTTATAAAAGGTACGTTGATTATATCCTTGCAATTGTTCTATCTGATAAAATAGATTTTTTTTTAAACGTATCGTTTCAGAACTATTATAACATTGTAAAACAAAAACAAAAGTCAAAATGGAAAATTCCAGTCAATATTTTATGTCAATAATAGAAACATGCCCATTGTAAGAAGTCTCTTAAAATTAAAGATACTTATAACCTTGACGAACAAACTAGTAATCTCTAATAAAACAAATGAAAACATTCTAAGAGTAATATTCTGTATGAGAAAACAATATTAATTAGACAAAAGATGATTTAATTATCAATTTGCATACTGTTGAAAAACTCACAATAGTGTTGTAACAAAAGCTTAGGCTATCCTTAAGTTCCACAAACAAAATTTAATCTAGAGACGGATTGTTTTTACAGATGGTTTCCCCTTCTTAAAATGTATCTTAATATATTTCAAATGTTTAAAAACTATTCTTTATAAACATTTGTTTTCATAAGATGCTAAAAAAATAGCTCTTGACTTATCAGAATTTATACCCATTCTTTATAAAAGGTACGTTGATGATATCCTTGCAATTGTTCTTTCTGAAAAAATAGATTTTTTTTAAACGAATCGTTTCAGAACTATCATAAGATTGTAAATCCAAAACATAGGTCAAAATGGAAAATTCTTGTTAATCTTTTATGTCAATAATAGAAACATGCCCATTGTAAAAAGTCTCTTAAAGTTAAAGATACTTATAACCATCACGAACAAACTAGTAATCTATAATAAAACAAATGAAAACATAATAAGAGTGATATTATGTATTAAGAACACAAGACTAATTAATCAAAAGAGGAATTAATTATCAATGTTCATACTGTTCTAAAACTCACATTAGTGTTGTAGCTAAAGCTTATGCTATCCTGAAGTTCCACAAACAAAATTTAATCTAGAGACGGATTGTTTTTACAGATGGTTTCCCCTTCTTAAAATGTATTTTAATATATTTCAAATGTTTAAAAACTATTCTTTATAAACATTTGTTTTCATAAGATGCTAAAAAATAGCTCTTGACTTATCAGAATTTATACCCATTCTTTATAAAAGGTACGCTGATGATATCCTTGCAATTGTTCTTTCTGACCAAATTGATTTTTTTAAACGTATCGTTTCAAAACTATCATAAGATTGTAAGACAAAAACAAAATTCAAAATGGAAAATTCCAGTCAATCTTTTATGTCAATAATAGAAACATGCCCATTGTAAAAATTCTCTTAAAATGAAAGATACTTATAACCTTCACGAACAAACTAGTAATCTGTAGTAAACAAATGAAAACATTCTAAGAGTGATATTATGCATAAGAACACAAGATTAATTAAACAAACGAGGAATTAATTATCAATGTTCATACTGTTCTAAAACTCACAATACTGTTGTAACAAAAGCTTAGGCTATCCTGAAGTCCCACAAACAAAATTTAACCTAGAGACGGATTGTTTTTACAGTTGGTTTCACCTGCTTTAAATGTATCTTAATATATTTCAAATATTTCAAAACTATTTTTATAATTATTTAGTTTTATAAGATGCTAAAAAGCAGATCTTGATTTATCAGAATTTATAACCATTCTTTATAAAAGATACGTTGGTGATATTCTTCAAATTGTTCATTCTGACAAGTTTGATTTTTTTCAAATGTGTCATTTCAAAAGATTGATAAGATTGTAAAACAAAAAGACAAGTCAAAACAGACAATTTCAATCAATTTTCTAACTTAGTGATAAAAATATGTATTATTATTCAAATGTAGTATCTATTTTAAATACTAAGAAATTTATAATGGGTAGGATGGACAAACGGAAAATTACAACTAAATGTTACATAAAAGTTATGCGAAGACACTATTCAATGAAAGACAACGGTAATTTGAAATTGTAATTAAAAAATTGCAAATTTAAAAGATGGCATCATTTCATAATGCATTAATGAATTTCATTAATGTTTAAAATTTCACTTTGTACATTAACAGAAATATTACAAAAGTTTCTGATTATAAACTCAATTAAATATCTTTGATAGGTATTTTTTTCATTATCTTATATTTTAGTATCATAAAATTCAAAATCGCAATAATGCTCAAACTGCTAAGAATGTCGTGAAAAGCCTATATTTAAATGTTCAGTTTCGCAATCTCTTTTATGTTCAGCAATTCTAGTTTTTCAACTCTTCCCAGTTTCACCTATATAAACTTTATTGCAACATTTGCATTTTGTCAAATAAATAACACGAAAAAAATTCTCAATGTTATCACTATTTGTATTCTTTAATTAATAATTATTTAAAGGATTGTTGCTGTATAAATAAACATTTATATCATATTTTCCTAATGTACTTTTGAACATTTAGAGAGACTCATGAATGTGTTCAGTAATAATATAATTAATTAAATTAAGAGGATAATCATCATATACTTATGTTGTTTTGAAGTTTAAATTTTCTTTCCTCAATTGAATGTCACTTAACACATCTATAAATGAAACCTATTATTAAACCAATTTTATGATAAAATAACTTATGTTAATTGTTATTAAAACCCGACCGAGTTAACAAAATTATCAATTTCATATTGATGGGTAAATTTAATGCAAACTTCTCTTCTATTAAACACATTATGAAAAGCATCAATTTTGTCAGAAGAAACAATTTCAAGGTTATTATGAACGTATCTTTAATAAACAGTAGGTGAATTTGTATTAAATCAATAGTTCTTTTTTCAATATTTTTTTAATGAAATCAGAAACTACTGATGGGGATAAAGGCGAACCCATAGGAGAACCCGAAATTTGTTTATATAATTTTTTATTAAAAGAGAAACAGTACAATTGAAAACTTTTCTTGTGGATATTAACAATTCACTATTAGTTATTTTTGTTTAGTTATGATTTAAAATAATTTTTTTTGCAAAGCAATCCGAATCAAGATCTAGTTGGATGCTATCAAACTCGACACAACATCTAACGAAATTATTAAATGGGTTATAAGAATATGAATGTTTTTTCAAGAATATCTCTTAAGTTTCCAACCATCAAAAGATTTTTTATTTTAAAAAAATAAATAAATAAAATAAGAAATAATTTTTAACCACCAAGAGGAATTTCGAACAAAACAGTTAGGATCAACCTGTAGTTAATAATGCGCAAATAAAAGGTTATTAATTAATTTTAGTTAATTAACACGTACAGCGTCTTAGTTATAAATTAAATTAAATTAATTATTTTTAATACATTATTATTTTGAAATAATGGTTATCCACTGTAGCTTACATTATTCATGGTTGGGATGTTTCCCCTAAACTTTTAATAAAAAATTTTTAAAATCGTAAAATTTTTGAATTTTCTACAAAGTAGATTAATTTTTAATCAATTGATTAAATTTTTAAAAGAAAAAAGACAAATTTTCACAGAATTGATTATGCAAATTTTGAAAGCAACTTTGTATACAAATGTGCCTGACTACTTTAAAATTCGTGCCTTGTCTCTTGGCATGTCTCGCACTCTGACGTAAGAGTCCAAGTCTCAAGTTAGAGAACATTGTTTTTGTTAGAATTTTTTTAAGTATCGAGTTTTAAGTAGGCAATAAAACTGAGTACATTTATAATTTAAAAATTAATAAATAAGAGAATAGGCAATAATAACAACAAATAAGACAATAAAAAATATACATAATAATCTAATAAAAAAATTTCAACCATAAAAAAAATAATTTTAACCACAATGTAACGGATTTTCAACAAACTATTTAAGTTTTCAATCAAACAGATCAATTTTCAACTTGAAATGATAAATTTCTAGCGAAAAGAATACATTTTTAATAAAGAAGTTCAACTCTCAGCCAAAAATGTTACAGTTTCAGTAAAAAAACTTTTAATTTTAAACTCAAGAAATGAGCTTTTAACAAAATTACATGAATTTTAGAATAGTTAGATCTTCAATGAAAAATAAATAAATTTTCAGCACAAAATTGTAATATTAAAAATTTTAGTTATGGCAAATAATTTGTAACCCACAAGAGTGACAATTTTTTAACAAAATAGTTCAATCTTTATTTACCAATTAGTTGAATTTTGAGCTTAAAAAAATGTAATTTTAATCAAAAATAAAATATTTAAATGTTTGTTATAAAAATAAATTTTCAAAAAAATTATTCAACTTACAAGATAAATGTAGATCATGAATTCGATATTCTGATTTTATCAGAAAAAAGTCACTGGAATTAAATTAATTTCAAATGTAATTATTTTTCAACTTAATATATACTTACATTTCTACTAAAAAAGACTAATTTTCAAGAAAAACTTTAATTTTAAATAAAAAACCAAAAATCCTCTACGAAAAATGGATTAGTTAGAATTTTTTTCAAAAAATTTTATTTTAAATTAAAAACAGGGGAATTTAATTAAAAAATTGAATTCTCAGAAAAATACTTAAATCCTGAATTAAAACAGATTTATTTTTAACCAAACAGTTTTATTTTTACATAAAAAATATAAGATTTCTACCAAAATATATTTTCTGTGGTGATTCTTTATTCAGAGAATATTTTTATAAATGTTCAAATATTTAAATTTTAATTTTAACAAATTGTTTAAATTTTTATCTAAAAAGAAAATTCAACTAAAATGATAAAATTTTAACCAACAGAACAAATTGGAAAAAAGCAGTTAAGCTTTCAAATAAGGCGTTCCATTTTTAACCAAAAACATTACTTTTTAAACAGATAGTAAAATTTTTAACTAGAAATATGAATTTTCTACTCAAAGATATTTTTGTGATTTTTAATTATTTTCAAAAGATATTCGAAAATATGTATGTGTCTTACTTTGTGGTTAGAATAAAATGTTTCATAGAAAGATGAATTTACAACCAAAAATATAAATTTTCTACCACATCAGACGAATTTTAACAAAAATTTAATTTAAAAAAAAGTTTTCAACATTGAAATTAAAATTTTCAATGAGACATAAAATTTTAATGAAATTGTTCAATTTTCAAACCAAAAAAAAACAACTAATTTTTTACGAAAAAGATTAATTTTGTACGAAAATCGACGAATTTACAACAAAATTGATAAAAGTTCGAATATATCATTGAATTCTCAACGAAAAAAAAGTTAATAAAAGAGTAACGAATTTTTAACAAGTATTTGAATCGTCAACCAAAAAATAATATGTTTTCAACAAAGTATTTAAATTTTTAATCAATGACATAACATTTCAACTAAAATGCTAAATTTGAAGACAAAAAATTGCCAGGAAGAAGATTAATTTCCTAACGAAAACGACAAATTTTCAACGAAATAGATAAAATTTCAAAAAAATAGTTGTATTTCCAACAAAAAATTTACTTTTTAACCAAAAAAGTACAAGTTTTCAACGAAATAATTAAATTTTTTATTCAAGACTTGAAATTAAAACTAAAATTCTAAATTAAAAAGAAAAAATTGTGAAGAAGATTAACTTTTCACCAAAACGACGAATTTTCAACCAAATAGATAAAATTTTAAACAAATAATAAATTTTCTATGAAGAAGATTAATTTTATAGTAAAAACGGAGAATTTCAAACAAATAGTTTAGTTTCACCACACTATTTCAATTTTCGACCAACGACATAAAATTTCAACTAAAATGATAAAGGGGGAGGGTTGGTAAGGCCGATTTTTGGCCTAATTTACTTTTGGACCAAAAAATCTGAAAAAATCATGGTAGTATCTTATAAGTATCCCGAGTCGATTGCACGCTAAACGGACTACCCTCCAC
>NC_046664.1:82032627-82034890 GCF_010883055.1 Belonocnema kinseyi | reverse complement strand
TATATTTAGATTTACTTCAGAGAATAGTTTAAAAAATGAGAATGAACCAGAAGAATGAATTTTTAATAAAGTAGTTCAAATTTAACCAAGTAGTTGAATTTTAAACTAAAATAGGTACATTTTCAATCCAAAGTAAAATACTCAAATTTTTAGTTAAAAAAACTAATTTCCAATCCCCAAAAAACGAATTTTTACAGTATTATTAATTTTCCAAAGAAATAAATTTTCTACCGAAATAGTTCAATTTTCCATCAAACAGATGAATTTTCAACTAAAATGACAGTGAAAATAAGTGAATTTCGAAATAATAGTTGACTTTTCAATAAAAAGGTTATTTTTAACAGCGCTGTTTTTCATAACTAAAACAAGATTTTTTTAACCTAAAAGATTAATTCTCAGCGAATAATATAAAAAACAAAAAAAATTGTGGAATTTTTTAACAAAAAATTAATTTAAACCAAACGCAATGAAATATGAAAAAGTAATAATTGATATTTCAACCAAAACAGTGCAATTAAAAAAAAATTCTCGCAAAATTGTTTCTTTTCAGCCAAAAAAGTTGATTATCAAACAAAACTTTCATTTTTTTCAAAATATTTAGATTAATTTTTAACCAAAAACTTGAATTTGCAAGTCAAACAAATAATATTTTCTCCAAACAGTTATATTTTTAAGCAACAATAAAACACTTACATTTTATGTTTGAAAAAATAATTTTTTGCAAAAAATATAATTTTTAACACAATAGTCGAATTGTCAGTCAAGGAAATTGATTTTCAACTAATAATGTTAAGAAAATCTATTTTCAACAAAAAACAGCGATTTTTAACCAAATAATTAAATTTAGATCAAAGGAAAAAATTGTTGGCTAAACTCAAAAAATGAATTTTTAATAAAATCGTTCAACTTTCAACTAGGTATTTAAATTTTCAACAAAAAAGATTCATTTTCGGAAAAAATTGAATTTTCAACAGAACAGTTAACTTTCCAACCAAAAAGGATACTTAAAAAATGGTTCATTTAAAAAATAAATTGTAAACTAAATAGTAGATTTTTTGCAAAGTAGATTAATTTTTACTAAGTTACTTGATTTTTTAAAATAAAAAATATCAATTTTCATCCAAACAGTTGAATTTTAACTAAAAAATGTAAATTATTAACCAAAGATAAAAGACTTACATTTTCACTTTAAAAAATGAATTGTTTACAACAAGAAAGCAAATGTTTAACAAAATATTTAAATTATCGATCAAGGACATGAATTTTCAACTAAAAGGAAATATATTCATCTTGGATACTTAAATCGAATTATCAAAAATACATTTTTAACCAAAAACAAAGATTTTTAAAAAAGTATAAATTTTCAAACGTAAAAAGAGATCTTACCAGAAAAAGTGTGAAGTGAGATTAAAAATGATAGATTTATCTAGTTTAAAATTATTCGGCTTATCAGCCACGCCTTTCATTTTATAATATTATTTATTTGTATTATTTTTTACTCTCTTATTTATTAATTTATTTTTGGTTATTTATTATTGGTTGAAACTTTATATATTTTGCTGAAAAGGGGGAAGGTCGGTAAGGCCGGTTTTTGGCCTAATTTATTTTTGGACCAAAAAATCTGAAAAAATCATGGTAGTATCTTATAAGTATCCTGAGTCGATTGCACGCTAAACGGACTACCCTCCACCCCCCAGCCAACCCCCACCCCCCTACAAATATAGGAAACACCACTACCCACCAACTGTATTTTCGAGAGATTTGACACTCTTAAACATGTATTCTGAGGTTAGCTCGGGTTTACTATGGTTTTCGGGGTCGCCGAATACAAATCTGGCGTCCTTTGACTTTTATCGCGTCAGGTTCAAGGTCGTTGGAAGGTCAAATCGACAGAAAACGGTAAAAAAAATCCAAAAAAATACGTTATAGGTTTTTGGAGACGCTAATTACGAATCTGGCATCCGTTGAACTCTATCGCTTCAGGTTCAAGGTCATTTGAAGGTCATTTGAAGGTCAAATCGAGAAAAAACGGTAAACAAATTTTAAAAAATATGTTATAGGTTTTTGGGGTCGCTGATTACGAACCTGGTTTCCGCTGACCTTTATTGCGTAAAACCTATAACCTATAACATATTTTAAAAAAAAATTTTACCGGTTTTTCTCGATTTGACCTTCAAATGACCTTCAAATGACCTTGAACCAGAAGCGATAGAGTTCAACGGATGCCAGATTCGTAATTAGCGACTCCAAAAACCTATAACGT
>NC_046664.1:82001597-82032527 GCF_010883055.1 Belonocnema kinseyi | reverse complement strand
AAATATAAATTAAAAACTAAATCTAAATCTAAACTGTTTTATAAATTTTTTCCAAACTATTATCTAAAAACTTTACATAATTTTTTAGCATTGATCGTTTCGGTTTAAAAATCATATTTTTGTTAAAACGATCCTCTTTTTATTGAAATGTCAACTTTTTTTACTCACTCATTCTTATTATTGTTTTAGTTGGTAATTTATCTCTTTATTTGAAAATCTAACTACATATTTCGGTAGAAAATACATTTATTTGTTTAAAAAATTAACAATATTGTAATAATTTGTTTTTTGGGTAGAAAATTAATTTTTTTGTTTCAAAATTTAACCATATTAAGAAAATTAATTTTTTTAAATAAAAATGTAAGTATTATACTTTTAATTAAAAATGTAGCTTGTTAAAAGGTATCCTTTTTTATTTAAAAGACAACTTTTTTTTTTAATTCACTCATTTTTATTCTCGTTTTAGTTGAAAATTCAACTAATTGGTAAAATATGATTTTATTTGTTTAAAAAGTTATATTATATTTTGAAAATTAATTTTCTCAGGGTGAAGATTAATGTTGTTTTCACTGAAAATTTAAGTATTTCAATTTTAGTTGAAAACGTAGTTGTTCTCATTGAAAATTCAACTACTTGGCTAAAAATTCATTTTTCTCTTTCAATCTCATTCTCTAAACTATTCTTTAACGTAAATCTAAATTTAAATCAAAATCTTAATCTAAATGTAAATTTTAATCTAAACCATTTTCTAAACTAAATATTAACAATTCTCTAAACTATTGGTTAAAAACATTAAATCATTTGTTGAGCAATAATCTCCTTGATTTGAAAATTATGTTTTTGTGGAGAAAAAAAAATTGTTAAAAGATATCCTTTTTTATTTGAAAGACATTTTTTTTCACTCATTTTTAGTATCTTTTTTATTTTAAAATTCAACTATTTGATAAAATATGATTTTTTTGTTTAAAAAGTTATATTATATTTTAAAAATTAATTTTCTCAGGGTGAAGATTAATTTTGTTTTCGCTGAAAATTTAAGTATTTCAATTTTAGTTGAAAATGTAGTTGTTCTCATTGAAAATTTAACTACTTGGCTACACATTCATTTTTCTGTTTCATTCTCGTTCTCTAAACTATTCTTTAAGCTAAATCTAAATTCAAATAAAAATGTAAATCGATATCTTAATCTAAATCTAAATCTAAATCTAAATCTAAATCTAAATCTAAATCTAAATCTAAATCTGAGTCTAAATCTAAATCGGAACCATTTTATAAACTAAATCTATGCAATTCTCTAAACTAATAGTTAAAAACTTTATATAATTTGTTGAGCAATAATCTCCTTGATTAAAAAATTATGCTTTTGTTGAAAAAAGAAAATTGTATAAAGGTATCCTTTTTTATTGAAAAGACGACGTTTTTTTATTCACTTATTTTTACTGTCGTTTTAATTGAAAATTCAATTATTTGTTAGAAAACTAATTTCTTTGTTTGAAAATTTAACCATATTGTGAAAATTAATTTTTTAAAATGAAAATGTAAGTATTATACTTTTAATTAAAAATGTAGCTTGTTAAAAGGTATCGTTTTTTATTTAAAAGACAACTTTTTTTTAATTCACTCATTCTTATTCTCGTTTTAGTTGAAAATTCAACTACTTGGTAAAATATGATTTTATTTGTTTAAAAAGTTATATTATATTTTGAAAATTAATTTTCTCAGGGTGCAGATTAATGTTGTTTTCACTGAAAATTTAAGTATTGCAATTTTAGTTGAAAATGTAGTTGTTCTCATTGAAAATTCAACTGCTTGGCTACAAATTCATTTTTCTGTTTCATTCTCGTGCTCTAAACTATTCTTTAAGCTAAATCTACATTTAAATCAAAATGTAAATCGAAATCTTAATCTAAATCTAAATCTAAATCTAATCTATACAATTTTTTAAACTATTGGTTAAAAACTTTATATAATTTGTTGAGCAATAATCTCCTTGATTAAAAAATTATGCTTTTGTTGAAAAAGAAATTGTATAAAGGTATCCTTTTTTATTGAAAAGACGACTTTTTTTAATTCACTTATATTATTGCCGTTTTAATTGAAAATTCAATAATTTCGTAGAAAATTAATTTCTGTGTTTGAAAATTCAACTATATTGTGAACATTAATTTTTTGACTAAAAACGTAAGTATTATACTTTCAATTAAAAATGTAGCTGTTCTAATTGAAATGACAGCTGCTTGGTTAAAATGCATTCTTCTGTTTCATTCTCATTCTCTAAACTAAATCAAAATCTAAAAAGAATCTTAATCTAAATCGATCGATAAACCATTCATTAAAAACTTAATATAATTTGTTTAACATTATTCCCTTGGTTAAAAAATCTTGTTTCTGAAAAATAGAAACAGCTTTTGTTAAAAACAATCCTTTTAATCAAAAAGTCAACTCTTTTCTTGCAGATTCCTGAATTTTCATTCATTCTCTAGTTTGCTGAAAATTCAAGAATTTTTCTTGAACTGAGAAAACTGATGCTAAAGAAATGGTTACTTTAATTAAAGAAAAATATTTTTCCGATTCGGTGTAAAAAGTGCAAAGCCAGATAGATAGACTATCATAAATCGTAGAGACTTAAAAGGTGCAGTAAATTCTCCACGGTTTGACGATAATACCTTCTTGCTCGATGCTTCCTTTGAATCATTGATATTATTGTTTTTCTAAAGTTTTCTTTTAAAAATAATTGACAGAAGACGAGACAAGATCCACCGTCAAGGTTTCGAATAAATGAAACGCTGAGTAGACTTTAGAAATAAAAACGTATAAGGACGAGTTTGGTCTTTGGATGTGGAAACGAGGTGATGAGTGATGACACAATGCGAAGACAACAACTATATTTGTTATGTCTTTGACAGTAGATGTATTCAAGGATATGGTACGTGTCACACAAATGTTAACATTTCTGATAATAATTGGAGATTAAGAAAATTCATTTCGTCACTATCTACGATGCCCATTGCCCACTCCCAATTAAAAGCAATTATGTAGATTGAGGTTCGTCTATGGAGATTGATCTTTTCTGTCTTCTGAAGATTAATCTTAATTCTTCGTTCATAGAGATTTAATTTTTTTTATTTTTGTTTACATTTTAGCGTCATTTTATGGAAATTATTTATTTATTATTTACTATTAACGCGTTGAGAAACTTTTGACAAAGGATAAAGATCATTATCGATCGGGGATTCGACATCCTGATCTCATCAGGAAAAAAGAAACTGGAATTGGAAGGAAGTTCGAATTTGGTCAGATCAATGAGTTTTTAAAGAAAATAAATTATTTTTCAACAAAAGACATTAATTTTCTTTATAAAAGGTGATTTTAAAGTAATGAAGTAATTTTATTTATTTATTTAATTATCGACTAAAGTAGATTAATTCTCAAAGAAAAATGTTATAGTTGATATTTTGAACAACAAATATTTTTAGTTTTAAATAAAAAAATACAAATTGTCAACAAAATAGTTCAATCCTCGACCGAATTTTCAAATAAAAAAATATTAATTTCTAATAAAAAATGGGCTAATTAAATTTTCAGTGAAGTACATGCATATTCAAGAAATAAATGAATTTATAATAAAATAGATCAATTTTCAAATAAATAAATGAATTTTTACCTAAATTATGAATCCTCATTCAAAAAAAGAATTTTGAACAAAATTAAATTTTCAACAAAAACAGATGAATTTTTAACGAAGGATATAATAGTTGACATTGAAGCTAAAAATATTTTTATTTTGAATAAAAAACAATTGAATTTAACGAAAGATTATGGCTTTTCAACAAAATAGTTAAATCCCCAACTTAAAAAAAAAAGTTTTTAAAGAAACTGTTTAACCAAATAATTGAATTTCTAAGTAAAAAGAATAATATTTGAAAAATTGAATAATTAAATTTCCAGTGAAAAAAAAGATTATTTTTAAGAAATAAATGAATTTTTTACAGAATAGATTAGTTTTCAACCAAAGAAATAAAATTTCAACCAAATTAAAATTATGAATTTTCAGTCAAAAAACGAATTTTGAACAAAATAGTTCAATTTCAGTCAATTTAAGAAGTAAAAAAAAAAGTTTAACCAAAGAGATGAATCTTGAACCAAATAAAGAATTTGCTTATCAAATAAATAAATTTTCCATAAAGTAGTTCAAATTTTAATCAAATATTTGAATTTTCAAAATAAAAAAAAATGTCGACCAAAAAATGTAATACAGTTGACATTGCAATAGTTGAATTTTCAGCCAAGTAGTTGAATTTTTTTTATTCAGGTTGTTTTTTTTATTAAAAAAGTAGTTTTTAACTGTGAATTTAAATACTACAATTAAAATTTTTTTCGTCTAGTTACCAATGTTCTCCTTGATTAAAAATCAATGTATTTTTTTGAAAATGTTTTCTTTTTCGGCGAAAACTTCAATTCAACAAAATAGTTACATTTATAACAAAAAATAGAAAATTTTACCAAAGATCTTAAATTTTCAAGCAAAGGTTTTTAATGAAGAAAAAAATAAATTCCACTAAATTGTTAAATTTCAAGCTAGAAAAATTAATTTTCTAGAAGAAATATAAATTTTAATTCCGACTATATGAATTTTTTACCAAAAAAGTTCAATTTCAACCAGATATTCATTTTTTCACTAAATTATTGAATTTTCAAGCCAAAAAAGACGAATTTTAAACAAAATATTTAAATTTTCATTTAAAGTGACAAATTTACAACAAAAAGTTAACTCTATGCTAAACTGTTAAAAAATTTCAAGCTAAAAAATAAATTGTTTACAAAATAGTTCAATTTTCCACTCGAAAATATGAACTTTGAACAAAAAATAAGAAAGATTTTTCAGTGAAGGAAAAAAAAAGAAATTTAACCAGATTGATGAATTTTTTAATTCCTTGACAAATGTTTAGGCCAAAAAAAGAATTTTCAACAAAATATTTAAATTCTCAACTAAAGTGATTAATTTGCTACAAATAGTTAAGTTTTCCCCAAACTCCTGAAATTGCAGACTAACAAGATAGAGTTTTATAAAGTAAATGAATTTTCAACCCGAAAATATCAATCAAAGAAGATGAAATTTCTACCAAAAGAGGTGAATTTCTAATCTAAAAAGATGAATTTTCAACAAAATTGTAAAATTTTCCACAAAAAAAGTTTATTTTTTAAACTAATTGTCGAATTTTTAAGCCAAAAAGGCGAATTTTCAACAAAATATTTACATTTTTTAACCAAAGTGATTAATTTTCTTACAAAACGTAATTTTCTCCCAAACTGTTGAAAATTTTTAAGCTAAAAAAATGAATATCCTACAAAGTAGTTGAATTTTCCACTCAAAAATATGAGTTTTTATCCAAAAAATTTATTTTCATAAAAAATTTGGATTTACAACCAAAAAAAGATGAAATTTCGATTTAATTTAATTGAAAAATTGAATTTTCAACCAAATAGTTTATTTTAAAACTAAATTGTCGAGTTTTCAATCCAAAAAGATGATTTTTTAAGAAAATAATCAATTTTCCAACTAAAGTGATTAATTTGCTACAAAAATTTAATTTTCTACCCAGCTGCTGAAATTTCAACTTAAAGTGATTAATATCCTACAAAATAGTTGAATTTTTTACCCAAAAATATAAATTATAATCAAAAATGTTGTCCTCGCGGAAAATTAAATTCACTCAATAAAGCCAACAATACTACCCCTAATCGAAAAAAGCTACCCTTTAGAGGAGTTCAATATTAATGCATCATATTTTTCATTTTCCTCCTTTCTCTATCCTACCAAATCATTAAAGTACACAATTTGATATATCAACCTCTGGAAACTGTAGATTTCAGGACAGCGGTTGAAAATTTTTTTAAACAAAAAAAAATAGCATTTACGAAAAAAAATGTTTTTTTGTAGGCCACCCTACCACATACTTTTAAATCCAGACTACACAAAGTGTCTCGGATTACAACAAATTATAGGCTCCGGAAAAAGAGTCCTCACGCAAATGAATCTATAAAAAGTTTTGCAGATTTTCTGAATAGGGAAAGTAGAATAAGGAGAAAATTGATAAGGAGGAAGATTAAAATCTGTGTCAGGGGGTTAATACATGTGACTTACTGCCGAAAACTGAAAGCCAGGAAGAGCTAGCGGAAGAGGGATTGATGTGAAAAAAGAGCCTGAGCGTCATCAACGTCGTCCTCTTTGAAGGCAGGGTAGCGGGCTGGAATCTCGATTCATAGCTTGGCGCTATGCTACCTCGTCGCTCCCTAGGGAGTTTCGCGGCTTCTTAAATCAGGCCTTCCCGCACACAATATCCACCTAACACGACCTACATTAAGGGCGGTTGGTGGTTGGCGGCACGCCAACATGCGAACGAAACAGCAGAGCAGGGTCGTTAGCAGATACCAGCGGACAATTAAGCGAACCGAATCGATGAGGCAAGTATTTAAGTTCTAGATTCTACAATCTAGAAGGCTACTCCCCAGCTTCCCTCAAATTCCACATGTACATTGTACAATCTCTCTAAGGTGTTCTACGGAATAAATTTTAGATCCCCACGAGAAACCAGACTCAATTCCTCTCCTACATCCTTCCCATACGTGCTTTTATATTTTCTTTTACCTTTCACGGTTCTGCAGTCTCTGCTCTCCTTTTTTCCGAATCGATCCCTTCCCTTAACTCTTCCTATCGTAAAACTTGTACCATTTATAGGTTTTAACTCCTTATTCATCTGCCTTTTTTCTAGTCATTGTCTTTCCCTCTCTCTTTTCTACATTTCTTCGTATACCGTCCCATCTCTTAAATCTCTATCTCAAAAGAACTATTTCTTTCTTCTTTTTGTTTCGTTATTTCTGTCGTCCTTACTCTCCTTTCTTCTTCCTCATCCCCACATTTTTTTATAACTCTCTCTTTTCCAGTACCTTTCATATCTGTCTTGTAAACTTTCAATTTCTTTTCTTTGCTGGACATGCCAGCGTATTAAACAACCACATTCTTCTCCTATCTTTTTTAAACCTTCCTTTTCCTACTTTCCACGTCTCATTAACCCTGTCACATTGTCTTAACTTTACTTCCTTCATTTTACATTCTTTTTCTTCTTCTATTCTTTTCCCAACCTCATTGTCTTTGTCTTTTCTATATTTGGATTAAACCTTTTACCATATAAGTATTCTTCCAATCCTGTAATGTACTATACTATACTACCTGTAAACATTCACGCTTCGAAGCGACTTTCCTTTCCCTTTTTTTAAACCTATTATCTTCAATTTCTCTTCTATAAAACGTTTCCAAACATGCTCCCATGAATCCTCTTCCAATTCACAAATTTTGCATTTTCTCTTCATTTTTCTCCCTAATAGATCCATTCTCTTACACATCAGAGTCTAAATATTGCTATTATTGTCCATCTTCTCTCTCTTTCTCTCTCTCTCTCTCTCTCTCTCTATCTGTATATCTTTTATAAAAAATTTGGTAATCTTTTTAATTATTTCGTACCATTTCTTATATTTTGATTTCTTAGTCATCCTTATTCTTTTGATCAATTGTATTTCTCTGTCTCTTTTCTCCAATTCTGTACACTTTAGTCTAGTCCCATCTCCTCTATCCCTAATAGCTTAGAAACTTCCTTCTTCCCTCTTCCCATCTTAATAATTCTATCGCCCTTTCTCTTCTTTCTTCAATCTCTGTTTCGCCTCTTTAGTTTTCCTTAAAACTTCCATTTCCTCTTTCTTGTTCAAGTACTTGGTTCAGCTCTTTCGTCTCTTCAGCTTCTCCTTAAACTTTCATTTCCTCTTTCTTGATGCTGTGCTTGGTTCAACCATTTGGGCTTCTTCTCTCACCTTTAAATCTACATCCATTGCAACCATTTATTCTGTTTCCTCTATAATCCTCAAATTCGGTGGACCTTTTTTTTCCTCAAGTCCCTTTCTTTTAGGGCTTTCTGATAAAACAGTTACTAGCTTATAAAATGATACTATGAGCGACCCTCCCATATAATCGTTAACCTCTCTCTTCTCCAAACACTATTGCGTATTACCCATTCCTTTAGTTAGCCTCTATATTTTCAGACTTTAGAACCTCATCTATAACAGGTATTTTGTCATCTTTCATTATCCCTACCACCTTGATTATATCTTAGAAGTGGAAGAGAAAAGCAGCCTCTTTCCCTTCCCTACTTCCTCCATTCTCATTTTTCCTCCCTTAATTTCTTCTCTACTCCTCCTATTTAAGCAATAAAATATTTTTTCTCTACAATTTTCATATCCTGTTTTACTCCTTTCCTTCGTTTTCTGTCTCTATTGAATAACTAAAAAAAATTTCTTTTCTCCTGTCTCATCCGCCTCGTCGTAAAACCTTCTTTCTTCTCCTATTTTTTTTATCACAAATTTCTCTATCCTGTTTTGGTTTTTAAATATTCTTTTCCATTATTTTCCTCTTCTCTCCATTTTCCTAATTTCTTTCTTACTTTCTTTTTCTTTTCTTCGCCTTACGTTCCTCATCGCATCCGCTTCTACTCTTTCCTTCAATGACTTCTTTTTCGAACTCTAAGCTCAAATCTCAAAGAAAAATGTAGCCATTGGCATTTCTATCAAAATTGATTTTAATTTGAAATGAAAAAGTTAACGACAACAAAAAAAGACAAATTTGCAACAAAAAGTAAACTTTTTAATAAAAAAGTGTACTTTTTAACAACATAGGTTAATTTTTTCTAAACAAAAATGAATTTTTAAATCATTAGTTTAATCTTCGACTAAAAAAAAAAATAAATGTACAATAATTAATAAATAACAACCTCACCAAATAATACCAAATAATGTACAATAAAAAATAAAATGGGTACATTTTCAGTTAAAAACGTGAATTTTGAATTAAAAACAAAATCTTTCACCAAATTGTTAAACTTTTGTCCATAATAGTTGAATTTTCTACCAAAGCATAAATTTTCAAGCAATAAAATTAATTTTCTTCTAAAAAGACGTTTTTGTACAAAATACATGAATGAAAAAGATTAAATTTCAATCGAAAATTTTTATTTTGTAAAAAAAAGACATTTTAATAAAATGCACAATTTTTTAACTTAGAATGACAAATTTTCAGTTGATAACATTAATTTATATTTGAAAAAAACGAATTTTCAAGAAAATAGTTAAGTTTCCAACCAAATAATTTTGAACATAAATAGAGAATCTTCAAGCAGCAATTTGAAGTTTTTAGAAAAAAACGAATGTTTAACAATATTGTTAAATTTTTAACTGGAGAAAGCAATTTTTTTGAAAATAAATAAATTTTCAACCCAAGAGAAGGAGTTGTTAATAAAAAAGTTGAATTTACAATAACAAAAGATAACTTTTTATAAACTCGTGAAATCATTAAAAAAATTAACAATTTGATTAATTAAAATATTTAAATTACTCTAAATTATCTGGATTACAAGTTGATCAGCCCGGATTATTAGTGGATTAATTTCGATTACAAAGGACTTACTTTAATTACTCCGAATCTTTTGAATTACAAGTAGAATACTCCGGATTATGCCAGGTTACAAGTGGATTACCCCGAATTATAAATGGATTAATGAGGATTATAGATAGATCTATCTCAGTTTCAAATGGATTACTTGGATTACCAAAATTACTCCAAATAATTTTCATTAAAATTTTAATTCTCTGGATTATGCCAGGTTACACGTGGATTACCCCGAATTATAATTGGATTACAAGTGGATTACTCTGCATTATAGATAGATCTATCTCAGTTTGGTGTGGATTATTTGGATTACCAGAATTACTCCGAATAATTTGGATTACAATTTGAATTCTCTAGATTATGCCAGGTTACACATGGATTACTTCGAATTATAATTTAATTACAAGTTGGTTACAAGGAGTTTACTATAGACAATAGTTGGATTTATCACTGTTAGAAGTGGATTGCCTTGAAAACCTGAATTACTTCGAATATATTGGAATTTAAGTGGAATATTTTAGATTATCGCGGATTACATGTCTATTATTCCGAATTGTAATTAGATTACAGGTAGATTATTATGGATTATGAGTGAATTTATTTCAATTACAAGTGGATTACTTGGATTACTCAAAAACTCGTGGATTACAAGTGGATTAAGCTGGATTATAGGTAAATTTATCTCGGTTACAAGTGAATTACTTTGATTACCTAAATCGCCCCAATTATTTTAGTTCACAAGTGGAATATTCTAGATTAATCCACATTAAACTTGGATTATCCTGAATTAAAAGTGGATTACAAGTGGATTATTCTGAATTATAGGTAGATTTATTTCGGTTACAAATTTATTACTTGTATTACCTGAACTACTCCGAATAATTTGAATTACAAGTGGAATATTCAGGATTATGCCAGATTACACGTGGATTACTCCGAACTAGAATTGGATTATAATGGTATTACAAGTGGATTAGACTATATTATAGGTGGATTTGTCTCGGTTACAAGTGGATTACTTAGATTACCTGAACTACTCCAAATATTTTGAATTACTTTGATTACCTAAATAACAACGAATATGTTCGATTACAAATGCAATACTCTAGATTATGCAAGATTACACGTGGATTACCCCGAATTAGAATTTAAATAAAACTGAATAACAAATTTTCTTTGAATAAAAGAGACTTTTTTCTGCGTGTCCTTGCTTGGATTATTAGTTATCTCATTAATCAAATAAACTGTGAAGAGAAAAGAGTATTTTTCTCGAAAATAGGCAAATACCTTTTTTTAAAATAAAATTAATGTGAGTACCATAGGAGGTATAAATTTAAAATCCATCTAGACCTCCCATCTTGCTTATTTAAACAACACGTTCGCTCCGCAAGACCGCTCCGACCCATTTCGCTGATCAATCTCTCTAGCAATCACCCCAGTTAAAGAGCTTCACAGAGTCATCATATGTCAAGAATCGCATACAAATACGAAAACTAAGATTCGTACTCTTCGCTCTAATCACATTCACTGAGTAAATCTCTCCACGAGGGCCAATTAGTATCCAAGGTCAGTTTCGTCGTTCTTATAGAAAAATTTTCCGGACACAATAAATGAGAGTTTCGTGCTTTCTCAATTCCGACTTCGGCACAATAAGGCAGGGATCATTTTTATTCTTTTATACCCAACGAGGTGGGTCTAAATGGGCTTTTCACGATATGTGAACTGGAATATTCTTAGTGACCTCGAACGAATGAGCATCAATGTAAAGCGAAATTATTGTAGCAGACGCGTGGAATTGATGGATACGGCAATTTGATATAGCTCACAGCATTCAGCCTCGATCTAAGTAATTTTTTTTTTCTTTTTTTTTTTTGATGGACGGAGAAATCCATTCATATTGACACTGTTACGTGATGACAATTGCTCACTGCACCTTGGATATCCTTGGCTAAAAGCCACCGATAAAATTCAAGTTTGCGGACTTCGAGTCAATCTCAAGGGGTTCTGAGCTATTTCTTCTGCGGTTCAGTCTGCAAAAATATCTCACCTTTTTATCGATAGTTTTTTTATTAACCTTTTATGTGATCCAAATACTTTTCAACTATTTTTTTTAAACATTTTTTTGAGAATTAATTTTTTCAACTGAAAATTTAATTATTCCGTTTTTTTTAAATGACCGTTTGATCAATGATCGAGTAATCAAATTAATTTTGTTGCTGAAAAGTGTATACTTCAGATGAAAATTGAACAACATTTGTAAAAAATTAATCTACTTTGTAGGGAATTTAACAATTTTAATAAAATTGTGTTTTTTGTTAAACATTAAATTTTTGTATTAAAAATTCATCTTTTTGGTTGAACTCTGAAATATGTTATTGCAAATTCAACTATTTCATTGAAAATTCATTCATTTTGTGAAAAATCATCTAGCTTGGTCGCAAATTAATTTTATTTGTCGGAAATTCAACAATTTTGTTGCAAAGTAGTTTTTTTAGTTGAAAAATTAATTATCGTGTTTAAAATTCAAATAATTCTTTGAAAATTTACGTATTCTTTTTTTAAATTCGCCTTTTTCATAGAGAATTATTCTTTTTCGGTAATCATTCATGATATGAATGAAAATTCAACTGTTTTATGAAAAATTAATCTATTTTACAGGAAATTGGACAATTTTTATAAAAATCAATTTTTTGGTAAAAAAATTCGAATATTGCATTGAAATTTATATTTTTAATTGAAAAATAAAATATTTTGTTGAAAACTTAACTATTTGATTAAAAACTTATGCATTTTTTTACAAAATTCGCCTTTTTTGCAGCAAATTCATTTGTTCGTTGCAAATTCATGATTTTGATGGAAAATTCAACTATTTTGTGCAAAAATTAACCTAGTTTGTAGGAAATTTAACAATTTTGTTAAAAACTAATTTCTTTGTTTAAAAGTTTCATCTTTGTGTTGAAAATTCATGTAGTTTTGTGAAGACCTTTTTTGATAGACCATGAAACTTCTTGAGTAAAAATTCCTGATTTTAGTTAAAAATTCAGCTATTCTATGAAAAATTAATGTACATACCTCATAAGAATTTCGAAAATTGAAAAAATCCATTTTTTTGTTAAAAATTCAAATTTTTCGTTGAAAATATATCTTTTTTATTGAAAATTTAAATATGTTGTCCTAAAAACTCCACTACTGATTAAAAATGCATGTATGTTGTTGCAAAATTCGTCTTTTTTGATAACTATTTTGTAAGAAATTTGCTTCCTTGGTTAAGAATTAATCTTCTTTGTTGAAAATTCATTTTTTTATTGAAGAATTCAAATTATTTTTGCAAAAAATTAATCTACTTTGTAGGAAATTAAACAACTTTCGGTAGAAAATTCATCTTCTCCGCTGAAAATTCATGATTTTTTTTTTGCAAAATTCAGATTCCTTTAAAAAAATTAATATCATATAGCATATAATAATATATAAAATTATGAATAAAAAATACAAGTATTTCATGAAAAATTAATCTATTTTTTAGGAAAAATTCACAATTTCGCTAAAAAGTTATTTTTTTATCGAAAACTCAACTGTTTTGTGGAAAATTTACATTTTTGATTGAAAACTGAAATAGTTAGTTTGAAAGCTAAACTATTTGGTTGAAAAGAAGGCAAAAAGGTTGAATTATGTTGAGGCTATCCAATAAGCTTAAAAGAACTTTTCTACCCTTTTATGTATTATTAGACGTGGCAGCGGAGTCAAGAATTTTTTTAACGCGTATACTGTCTCTCAATTGTTTCTCTTTCAAATTATTCAATGTGAGATCAGAAAATAGAGAACGAAGTTTTATATTGGATGTTCAAACTTTTGACGTGTCCCAGTTTAATAAAAAATGTTACGTTGCCAATAATTCTAAAGTGAAACTGGAGAGGCACTTATTGCTAGAAATACCATTATTTGCTAGTATTGCGCTCTTTTTATAGTTTCGTAGCTCCGGCCAGAAACCCTTGTAGTTTCGGCCTGGTTTCCGCCCGTCGTACTTTTTCTATGAAACGGAAGAGAGGTGCACTCGTAACTTCTAACTTACAACTCAAGGAACTCATGGAACTCGGGAACCTCAGGAAACCTCAGGAAACCTCAGGAAACCTCAGGAAACCGCAGGAAACCTCAGGAAACCGCAGGAAACCGCAGGAAACCTCAGGAAACCTCTGGGAACCTCAGGGAACTTAGAGAACTCAGAGTCCTCAGGGAGTTCAAGGAACTTAGGGAGCTCGGGGAACCTAAGGAACTTAGGAACCTTTATAAGAGGAACTAGAAGAAGTGAGGGTAAATCTTAACTCCTAGCTTACAAATCACAAATCAGGGAACTTACAGACCTCAGAAAACTCAAGGGACACAGGGAACTTGGGGAACTTAAGAACCTCAGGAAATTCCGGGAACTCAGGAAATGAAAGGAAACCACGAAACTGAGGAGAGAGGAACTAACGGAAGTAAGGAATTTAGGAAACTCGAGGAACTCAGGGGTCACAAGGGAACAGGAAACCGAGGAGCGTCAGAGAACTCAGGGAATTTAAGGAACTCACGGAACTCAGGGGACACAGGGAACTCAGGGAACTCAGGGAACTTAGAACCTCAGAAAATGTCGGGAACTCAGCAAATTAAAGAAAACGACGGAACTCAGGAGAGAGGAAATAACGGAAGTAAGGAGACGTCCTGACTCCCAACTTAGAAATCACAACTCAGGAACTCAAGAAACTCCGGGACCTTAGGGAATTCAGGAAACTCTTGGACCTCCGGGAACTTAGAAACCACAGAAAACTCTGGGAACTCTGGAAACTCTGGAAACTCAAGGAACTAACTTGTAGCACTTGTAGCACTTGTAGCACTTGTAGCACTTGTAGCACTTGTAGCTTACAAGTCACAACTCAGTGGGCTTCCGGGAACTCAGGGAAATTAAGGGTCCTTAAAGAACTCAGGGACCTCAGTAACCTCAGAGAATTCAGAGCCCTCAGGGACCTCAGGCGACTCAGGGGCCTCGGAAAGCTTAAGAGAAAGTAATTAGGAAAATTGAGGTGAACTCCTAACTCCTAACTTACAAATCACAACTCAGGGAATTTAGAAAACTCAGGAAATTCTGGGTAGAGAAACTAGCATAAGTGAGGTGAACTCTTAACAACTCCTACCTTACAAATAATAACTCCGGAAACTCTGGGACCTCAGGGAGTTGAAGAAATTAAACAAACCCAGAGAAGACAAGGAAATCAGGAACTATTGAGAGAGGAATTGGATGAAGTGAGATGAACTCCCAACTTTTTGCTTACAAAGTACAACACAAGGAAGTTAGGGACCAAAAAAACTCAGGGACCTCAAAGATTTCAGGGAACTCAGGGAACTTAAAGAATTCAGGTACCTCAGGACCTCAGGAAATTCGGAGAACTCAGGAAACTCAGGGGCCTCAGAGAATGCAGTGAGAGAAACTAGGCGAAGTGAGGTGACCTTCTAACTCCTAAGTTACAACTCACAACTTAGGGACATCAAGGAACTCAGGGTACTCCAGGAACTCAGGGAACTCAGGGGAGAGGAACTAGTAAAAGGAAGTAGATGTCCTAACTCCTAACTTCCAAATCAAAACTCAAGGAAATTAAGGAACTCAGGAAATTCAGAAAATTCAGGGAGCTCAGGAAACTCTGGCGAGGGGAATCAGGGGAAGTGAGGTGTACTCCTAAATTACAAGTCACAACTCAGGGAACTCAGGGAACTCAGGGAACTCAGGGACCTCTGAAGATTCAGGGACTTCAAGGAACTCAGGGACCTTACAGAACTCAGGAAGTGTTGAAAAATATTGGTAAATGAGGAAAGGGGAAAGTAAGTAAGTAAATAGTTGGGAAATGGAGTGTAAGCGAAAGTTAAAAAGCGATGAGGGGTCGGAAACCATTCCATTTTTGGTTGAAAAATTTAATATTTTTTAGTCGAATATTCATATATTTTGCTGGATAATCGTCTTTCTTGGTCGAAAAATAATTATCTTCATCGAAAATTCATAACATTGTTTATAAACTCAACTATTTAGTGGAAAAATTAATCTACTGTAGGAAATTCAACAATTTGGTTAAAAATGTTTTTTTTTTCACTAAAAATGCAACCGTTGTAATGAAAATTCATCTTTATGGCTCAAAACTTAAATATATCAAATTGATATTCGCCGTCAAAAATTCTTCATTTTGGTTAAAAATGTAAATATTTGGTAAAAACAATAATTTATTTTGTAGAAAATCCAATAATTTTGTTAAAAAGTCTTTGTTTTAATAAAAAATTCAATTGTTGATTTTGATTTCACTTGAAAATCTTCTTGCTTCAAAATAAATTTTTTCGGTTTAGAATTAAAATATTTGGGTGAAAAATTTAACTATTTTGTGGCTATTTCGATTTTTTTGTAGGCGAAAATTAATTTGTTAACAGAAAATTTAACTATGCTATTTATTATTGTAAATTCACCTTTGCCAGTTAAAAAATCAACTATTTGGTTGAAAATTCATGCAATTTATTAGAAGTTCCTTCTTTTTTTTTTGTTAGAAAATTTATTTTCTGCTGTTAAAAATTAATTTTTTGACTGCAAAATTTTTGTTGAATATTCGTCTTTTTCAATTGAAAATTCTTTATGGAAAATTCATCTTTTTGGTAAAAAAATTCATCACTTTTTGTGGAAATTTTTCGTTCCAAAAATTGATAATAAAATAAAAACGAATTTCAGAAGCAATGATAAGAATATAATAATCACTCTCTTAATTTTCATGTAATGTTTTTCTATAAAACGCGTAAAGGGCATAAACAATGTTTTTTGTAGACCTACTCTGTCACTGATATTTCAGTTTCGATTACGAGTGAATGTCTTTCGATAACTTAACTTGTTTACAAGGAAAAAATTTCTACTTCAAATAGAAAAATATTGATGTAATATTATAGTATATAATATCATATAATATAATAATTATATCAGTTATTAAAACTTTTATAAAAAATATTTGAATTTTTAAACCAGAAGATTAATTTTTTACCAAACAAGACGAATTTTCAACAAACCAAATAAATTTTTAACTACATAGTTGGATTTTTTACTAAGAAAGATAGATTTATAACAAAAAAGTTAAATGTAGTTAAAATTAATATATGGTTCATTTTGAACTGAATATTTGAATTTTCATTTAAAAAAATGAATTTTTAACAAACAAAATTTTTACAAAGTATATTAATTTTCAAGCAACCAGATAAATTTGCAACTAAAATTATCAATCTTTAACTGAAAAAATGAATTTTTACAAAAGTAATTCAAATTGTATTCAAGAATTATAAAACAGAATAATTTTCAACTAATTTTAATTAATTTCAATTAACTTCAAATAATTTCAGGTTATTTAATTTAAACTCAATTATTTTTAAATTTTAACTTAAATGTTACAAGCATGAGTTTTCATCCAAAAAAGATAAATTTTCAACCAAAAGTGAAATGGTTATATTTTTAGTTAAAATTATTCATTTTAAACAACAACAAAAAGTATTTCTACAAAAGAAGGTAATTTTTGAAACCAAAAAGATGAATTTTAATGACAGAAAATAATTTTCTACCAAAGGCGAAAGTTTCTTGAAATGTACATTAATTTCTTAACAAATAGTTTAATTTTCAACCAAAACAAATAATTTTCCACCAAAAAAAAGACAAATTTTTAATCATATAGTTAAATGTTTAACTAATAAACATCAATATTTAACAAAGAATTGTTAAATTTTGAAACTCAAAAGATGAGTTTTTAAAAAAAAATTATTGTCAACTAAATTTGTAGATTTTCGGTTAAATTTTCAACTGCAATTATAAATTTTTAATCCAAAAAATTGATTTTGAAGAAAGTAATTCATATTTGAATCATGTATTTCAATTGTCAACCTAAAAAGGCGAACTTTTAACCACAAAAAATTGTTACCGGAAAATGTTTTTGTTTAAAATCAAACAAAGTTAAATAAATCCGAAAAGAAAAAATGTTACATAAATTCTCAACTAGATAGTATGTATGTATTTAATCTCTCCCTTTTACGGGTTTGAGGGCCACCACTCCCTGTACATATATTTACAATTCCATCCTTAGTCTAACTTAACTACTACTTATATTCTACTCTTTCGCATTACGTAGGGTAAACAATAGTATCAGTTATATTTGCATACAAGAAGATTAATTTTCTATCAAAAAAGACGAATTTTGAACAAAATTCATGAATTTTCAGTAAGAAAGATAAATTTTCAATCAAAAATGAAATGGTTAAATTTTCAGTTAATAAATTAGTTAATATTTTTTTAATAACATATTTTTTATGGAAAGTTATTAAATTTCAGAGCATATTTATAAATTGTAAACAAATTTAAGTTATGTTGATTGTTATAATTTTGATTTCATCTGAAATTACTATTGTTAACAAAAATCTCATTTCAATTAAAAAAGCTTAAAATTTTGAAAAACTGTAGGTAATTTTCTTTTGATTTCTTCAACGGATAAAAAAGATTTATAATTTTTGAATGATTTGAGGTTATGTTAATGGTTTTTCGCAGATAACTGGTCTTTCTAATTAAAAAAATTATAAGATTTTTCAGATTGTCATTCAGAATCATAAAATTCAAAACTGTGATTTTTGTTGGCATTTTGTAACAGAAATTGGCAATGTTATTAAAAGTGAATGAGTTTAAAAAAAGGCAACAAATTTTTTAACAGTTTTAGGTTATGTTACCTTTTTTTTACAGGAAACCGGTTTAGGTTTCAAATAATATTTACAATTTTTGAATTATTTATGCTGTTAGTACAAATAAACTACTAAGAAATGAACAAATAAAAAGTAAAAATTCATTATATTTAAAAAAACATTTACAATTTATTTTTGATTCCAATGTTTTTGACTAGGAAAATTTATGAATAATTTGTGATGTTGATTGTTTTCTACTGTTCTCGAATCAATATTTCTTTAATATTAATTTTTTTTAATTTAACAAAAAAATGTTTTCTAACTCCGCTGGGATTCGAACTCAGGCCTTTTAGATTTCCAGTCTGGTGCATTTTTCCCACAATTAAAAAAATATATTTAAAAAATATCAATCTAGACCAGTTGACAGCAATTAACATGAAAAATTATTTAATCATTCACAATATTTGAACAATGGACAATGGACAATGGACAATGGACAATTATCAAAAATATTGCCCTTGCTTTTCAATTATTTTAGATGATAGATACTATCAAATATCAAGTTTTTGTAATAATAATAATAATAATAATATTAGTTTACAAATTAAAAAGAATTTAACTGAAAAATATTTTTTTTATTAGGATGTTTATTTAAACTGAATCGTTGTGATCCCTGTGTTTGATAAAAATTTGATGCTTTCGATAGATTGGGTGGAGTTGACGGGCGCGGAAAATTTTAAAGCCAGGAGTTGAGGTGATTAATTAGTTTCACTGCTCTCAGCAGTCTTACGAAGGGAAGAACTTTAGATCATTTTTCAAAAAATATCCTCTAAATTTAATGAATTGAGGAAATTAATTTAGGAAATTTAAAACATCGTGGTGCTTATTTCATAAACCATCAATTATGTTCCAAAGTGGTTCATTAATTCTTTTTAAAAAAGGGTAAAATCAAGATGTGTGCTTCAAATAATTTATTTTAGCTATTCAAAATTGCAGAGTGATGAAAAATTTCATTTAATTATTTCAAAAGTTTATCGAAAACTAAGAGAATTTTTCAAAAATTTGAGCATCATAAAGTGAGATTACAAGATTTTTCAAATTTTTTTCGAATTAGAACCTACTGGATCTAAAAAGATAGGGATCCTATCTTTTTGAATAATTTGAAATCTTAAGGATAGAAAGAAATAGAGGAAGTGTATCCCATGCTATCTATTTTCCAATCTAAATTCACATCCATATTTTTCAATACAGGATTTTCTGTCTCACCCTATCCTTTTTCTATCCACTTTAATCTTTTTCTATCAATCTGAATTCCCATCTATCTTTTTCTATCCATTTGTTAATATAAATTCATTTCCATTTTTTTCAATCGCTTCTTCTCTATACCATCCTATTCATCATCTATCCACTTTAATCTTTTAATGTCTCTCTGTCAATCTTTTTTTTCCATCAATCTTTTTGAATGCCCTTTTTCTTATCTTATCCTATCCTTTATCGAAAAACGTTAATATTTTTCTATCCCTCTGTCAATCATATTTCTCGTCTATATTTTTCTATTTACTTTTCAATCTAAACCCTCTTTGATATCTCATCCTATCCTTTATCTATCCACGTCAATCTCTTTCAATCTTATGTTTTCTTTCTAATCCTATCCTTTATCGAATCACCTCAATATTTTTATATCCCTCTGTAAATTTAAATTCCCGTCAATCTTTTTCTGTCCCTTTGTTAATCTAACTTTCCCTCCATATTTTTTATTTCCCTCTTCTCTATCTTATCCCAAACTTTATCGAACCACGTCAACTTTTTTATATATCGCTGGCTATCGAAATTCCCTTCCATCTTTTTTAATTTCCTCTTTTCTATCTCAATGCAACATCTATCAACGTCAATCTTTTTGTATGCCCTTATCAATCTAAATTTACCTTAACCTTTTGCAATACCTCACTGCTATATCATCCTATCCTTTGTTTGTCCACGTCAATCTTTTTCTATCTCTATCAATCTGAATTCCCGCCTATTGATTTCTATCCCTTTCTTAATCTAAATTCACCTCCATCTTCTTCAATACCTTCTTTTCTATCTCATCCTATCCATCATCTATCTACGTCTATCTTTTAATATATCTTTGTCCATCTAAATTTCCGTCAATCTTTTTAAATCCCGTCTTTTCTATCTTATTCTCTTCTTCGCTACTTCATCCTATATACTGCACGTATCAACGTCTATCTTTTTCTATCCCCTTATAAATCGAAATTCACCTTAACCTTTCAGAATACCCTTATTGTTATCTCATCCTATTCATCATCTATCTTTTTTAATCTTTTGCTGTCTCTCTGTCGATCTAAATTTCCGCTCAAACTTTTCAATCCCCTCTTCTCTATTTTATCCAATTCTTTATCGAACCAGGTCAATATTTTTCTATCTCTCTGCCAATCTGAATTCCCGTCTATCTTTATGAATACCCTCTTCTTTATCTCATCGTTTCCTTCATCTATTTATGTTTATTTTTTTCTAGCTCCTAATCAATATAAATTCACCTTTAACTTTCACAATACCCTCTATGTTATGCCACCCTATCATTTCTTTACCCACGTTAATCTTTGTCTATCTCTCCGTCAAACTTAATTCTTGTCTATTCTTTCCAATATTTTCTTCGTTATACCATCGTATCATAAATCTGATCTAATTCTATCTTTTTCTATTACTCTCTTAATCTAAGTTCAAATATATCTTTTTAGCCCCTCTTTTCTATCTCATCCTATCCATCATCATTCTTCGTCTCATTCTATCTATCATCTACCAAAATCAATCTTTTTGAATCTTCTCTTTCTTATCTTATCCTATCTTTTATCGAACGACGTCAATATTTTTCTCTCTGTCAATTTCAGTTTTCGCCCAACTTTTTAAATACCCTCTTCCCGGATTTATCCTATACTGCATTTATCAATAACTATCTTTTTTTCATCTCTTTTTGAATCTTAATTTATTTTTTCTATCTGCTTATTAATCTAAATTTACCTTTACCTTTTACAATACCCTCCCAGCTACCTCATCATATTCTTTGTTTCACCATGTCAATCTTTTTCTGTCTCTATCAATTTGAATCCTCGTCTATCGTTTTCTATCCCTTGTTAATCTAAATTTTCTTCAGTCTTTTTCAATCCCCTCTTCTCTATTTTATCCTATCCTTTACCTTCTACAATACCCTCTTTTCTGTCTTATCCTATCCTTTGTCTATGCAAGTCAATCTTTTTCTATCTTTCTCTCCATTTAAATTTCCGTCTATATTTTTCTATTCCTTTGTTAATTGAAATTCACGTCCATCTCCTGCAACACCCTCTTCTCTATTGCAACCAATCCTGCATCTATTCACGTCAATCGTTTAGTATCTCTCTGTCCATTTTAATTTCCGTCTATCTTTTCCAATCCTTTCTTTTCTATATTATCTTATCCTTTATCTATTTACCTAATTTTTTTTTGTATCTCTGTCAATATAAATCCCTGGCTATATGCTCTAATCTCCTCTTCTCTATCTCATTCTATCATACATTTATCAACGGTCATCTTTTTCTATCTACATTTCATTTCAAATTCGCGTCCATATTTGTCAATACCCTCCTCTCTGTCACCCTATCTTCTGTCTATCCTTGTCAATCTTTTTCTTTCTCTTCGTCAATTCATATTTCTGTTTATCTTTTTTAATCTCCTCTTCTTTTTCTCACCGTACCCTACATCTATGGAAGTCTGTCTATTTCTATCTCTTTCTTAATCTCTTTTTCAATTTAAATTCTCATCTATCTTTATTAATCTCCTCTTCTCTATTAATCAGCCTTCAGGACTATAAATAGATAGAATTAAATAAAGATTCCCCGGGTTCGAAAGATAGAGAAAGAGGTTGAAAAATATTGAAAAAGATTTTAAAATATCTAAAAAGATTAAAATTTATGATTTATAGATAGACTAAGTGGATAGAAAAAGATAAGAGTCCTCGGTCTCAAAATGTAGAAAAATTACTAAAAAAATATTGAAATTAGGGATAGGAAAAGATAGCGGTTTAAGGATGAAAAGTACTCATTAAACAGATAGATTCCTTCTATCTTTTGTTATTCCCCAATTTTTATCTTTTTCAATCCTTTTACTTCCAGCAGGGCAAACCAGTGTTGTTTTATTTATACGATCAAAGTATTTGAGTTAATTTTATCTTTTTAAACTATCTTTTGCAATTTTGTTAATGAAAATTTAATTTTTTCTGAATAGCTAAATTTCGCATAAAAAAGAACGTTTACGTCTTGTTAGGGGAAACTCTTCGGAATCGCAATAAATTTCCATAAATCTTTAGAAAGTAAAGTCGCGAGTGAAGTTGAAAATTTCCTCAATTACGAAAACTGTCAACAAGATAACTGGTTGTTTCATTTTTTCATCATTGCAAAAGCGCAATTCTGCGAGAAATTCAGTAGCAATAATAATTTATAAATAAAAGACAATGTAAGCATGCATACAAAAATAGTGTGAACATTTAGATTTGTGACAATCATTTTATGATTGGAGATAAATCAGAGAATAAATTTTCACAGCGCCGACAACGTATACTGGAATCAATCGGTGTGAAATGGAGAATTAACTTTCTTTTTTAAGCACCATTTCCAGATTTCTAATCCAATATTTTAAATATATTAAAAATTAAAATTAATATTTATGTTAAATATTATTTATTATTTTTGGTTAAGATAAAAATTCCTATTTATTTATTGGCTCGTTTTGTTTATTGAATTAACAACTGAATTAATAGGAGCCAAAAAGAAATTTCTAGAATTTTTAGTTAATACTTCATTTTTTTGTGAATTATTTTATTGTTTTTTTTTTTTAAATTATTTTTTTTATATCATCTTTTTTGGTTACAAGTGCAAATATTTGATTAGAAATTCGTCTTAGGCGGAAAAATAATTTTTCAACTGAGAATTTAACTATTCTATTTTTTATGGAAAATTGATTTTTTTTTTAGATTAAAATTTAACTATTTCATTAAAAAGTCATATTATTGTTTAAGATTGGTCATGTTAATTTGAAAGTTCACATTTTTGTTTGAAAATTTTTCTTTTTAACGAGATTTTAAACTATTTTTTTCAATTTTGGATTGAATGTTTTGTAGTTGAAAATTCAAATATTTGGTTCAAAAATTAATCAATTTGTTGAGAATTAATCTATTTTGGTTGAAAATTCAACTACTTAGTTGAAAATTGAACTTCTTTCTTAGAAATTTATTATTTTGGTTGAAGATTGAAAATTTCAGTGCGAAATTTATCTTTTTAGTTAAAGATTTAAATATTTTGTGGAAATTCCGGTTTTTTTAAGGTAAAAATAATTTGTCTGACTGATAATTTAATTATTCTATTTTTGTTTGAATATTCATATATTTTTTTGTCAAACATTCACTTTTTTGATGATAAAATTTAATTATTGTGTTAAAAATTATTTTTTTTGGTAAAAAAATTAATATTTTGGGTTGAAAATTTGTCTTTTTGGTTTAAAATAAAATTTTTCTTGGTTGAAACCTAAATTTGCTAACTAAATTTTTCCATTTTTCATGAAATTTTATTTTTTATTTGAAATTTCAACTATTTGGCTATTTTTTATTTGGAAATTTCTTGGTTGAAAATTTAACTTTTTTGTTTAAAATTTCTCTAATAAATTTAAAAATTCATATTTTTAGTTTGAAAAATGAATCTTTTTTTGTGAATAATTCAACTTATTTATTTTAAATTTCTTCTTTCTTGGAAGAACTCGACCGTTTTTTATTTAAAATAAAAATCTTTTTTGGATGAAGTATCAACTAATACCTTTTCTCTTAGAATGCATAATTGAATTCAAAATTAATTTTTAACTGATAATTTACTTTTTTTGTTTTTGGTTGAATATTCCAATTTTTTAGTTAAAAATCAGCTTTTTGATTGTAAATTAACCTGTTTTGGTTGAATTACACTTTTTTTTATTTAATATTAATATCGTTTTTCATAAACCATTAATTACTACATTTTTGCTTGAGCATTCATCTTTTTATTTAAAAAATTCAGCTTTTTGATTAAAAATTTAGTTACTTTGTTGAAAATTCTTTTCTTGGTAAAAAATTAATATTCCAGGTTGAAAATTCGTTAAAAAATTAATCGTCTTGATTAAAAATTCATCTTTTCAAGTTAAAAATTTAATTATTTTGTTGGAATTTTTATTATTTTGTTGAAAATTCTACTATTTTCTTAAAGTCGTTTTTTTTGGTTAAAAATTCAATTGTTTTGTTGAAAATTTGTCCAATGGATAATTTTCTTGAAAACTTAACTCTTTTTTTTAATTCATATATTTTCTTTAGAATTGAACTACATATTTTGTTAAAAATTCATCTTTTACCTGTTTTATTGAGAACTCATCTTTTTGGTTGAAAATTAATTCTTAACTGTTAATTTAACTATTATATTTTTGGTTTAATATTTATCATATCGAGTTAAAAATTAAACTTTTGCAATAAAAATTTAGTTATTTTGTCGACAAATAATTATTTCGGTGGAAAATTAATCATTTTGGTAAAAAATACAACTTTTTGATTGTAAATTAATCTGTTTTGGTTGATTTAAACCATTTTTTATATAATTTAAAAATCTTTTTTTGATAAAATATCAATTAACAGATTTTTGCTGAAAATGAAGCTTTTTTAGTTCAAAAATTCAGCTTTTCGAATGAAAATTTAGGTATTTTGTTAAAAATTCGTTTTTTTTGTATAAAATTAATCTTCTCGGTTGAAAACTCTTTTTAAGTTTAAAACTCCACTTTCAGTAAACGTTTAATTTTGTTTAAATATTTATCATTGGAAGTTGAAAATTAAACTTCTTCAATGAAAATTTAGTCATTTTGTTAAAAAGTAGTTATTTTGGTTGAAAATGATCATTTTTGTAAAAAATACAACTTTTTGTTTTTAAATTAATCTGTTTTGGTTGATTTAGACCATTTTTCATATAATTTAAAAATCTTTTTTTGATGAAATATCAATTTACAGATTTTTGCTGAAAATTTAGCTTTTTTAGTTCCAAAATTCAGCTTTTTGATTGAAAATTTAGTTATTTTTGTTGAAAATTCGTTTTTTGGTAGAAAATTGATCTTTTCGATTCAAAACTTTTTTTAAGATTAAAATTCCACTTTTGTTAAACGTTTAATTTATTTGTAAAAAAATGCAACGGTTTGCTTGAAAATTAATTTTTGTTTATTGAAAATTTAACTACTTGATTGAGCCACTTCTTTACAAGTTATTTTTTTTATTGAATATTCATTTATTTTATTTGAAAAATCGTCTTATAAGTTTGAAAATTCATCTCTTTTTCTACGGAACTTTTTTTTGGGTATAAATTCCAAGGTAGAAGGGACTATGGCAATATTGGTTTAGTAGATGAAAATGTAATAAAGTGTGATAAATATTCATTCTCAGGAAGTTTTAATAGTTGCTTGTGATAATGTTGCTCGAGATTTATTATTATTGGAAAACTATTTTATTCGACAATCGTCGGTGAATTCTTTCCTGTCCTCTTCTTCTTTGCCACTGGAACTTTTCCACGAGGAAACTTGGCAGCTTCCAGGTTCAGCCAAATTGTACTTTCTTCGGTTGCCCAATATTTTCCTTGATAAATGCTACATATTTCTCAATTTAATTGGAAGTCATAACGTTAAATTTCAGCTCTTCAGAAGAAATAATTTTTTTAAATGTTTAAAGTTCGTGAAAAGAAAACCAGGAATCCAAAGACCAAATTTGGACAACCACCAAAAAATGTTTCTATTGAAATTGAAATTGAAATTTTTTTATTTCTTTCGTGGAATTTTTAACTAAAAAGATTAATTGTTAAACGAAGATGATACCTTTTTTTTACCAGAAAAGACGATTTTTCAACAGACTAGAAGAAAAACTTTTAACCACATAGTTAAATTTTCAACGAAGAATATGAATTCTTAACATAAAATGTATTAGTTGATATTTTAACAAAACAATATTTTGATTTTAAATTTTTAAAAATTCAATTCAACCTTGAATGAAAAATTTGCAATTGAGTAGTTAAATTTTGAATTTTCAACTAAATAGTTGAGTTTTAAACAAAAAGTACTTGTTTTTAACGTAAAAAACAGTTTTTAACCAAAATTGAAGTAGTTGAGTTTTGTTACTAAAAAAATTATTTTGAGTGAAAAAACGAATTTTCAACAAACTACATGAATTTTCAACTAAAACGTAGAAAATTAATTTTAAAAAAAGACAAATTTTTGTCAAAAAATAAATTCTCACCTTTCTCATTCTCTGTCTAATATTTCCATGAAGCAAAGTTTTTCTTTTAAATTTAAAAAAAAAGTTTAATTTAACCAGGAAAGACAAATTTTCTATCAAATAATTTAATTTTCAATTTTCGACTAAATAGTTGAGTTTTGAACAAAAAATCTGTTTGCAACTGGAAAATACCAGTTCTTTAATGGAATAGTTGAATTTTTAGATGAAAATCATTATTTCTAGCAAAAAAAAATCAAGTTAGTATTAAACAAGGAGTTAAATTTTTTACGATAATGATGATTCTTCAACAAGATAGGTTAATTTTCAATATAAAAAACTTTTAAGCTCATAGTTGAATTTGCAACGACAAATATGAATTCTTAATGCAAAATGTATTAAGTTGATATTTCAACACAATAATATTTTTATTTTAAATGTAAAAACAGTTTAATTCCACCAGGAAAGACACATTTTTTTATAAAATAGTTAAATTTTGCATTTTCAAGTTTTTAAGCGAAAATGAAATAACTGAATTTCTTAAATAAAAAATTGATTTTTAGTGAACAAAGGAAATTGCAACAATATATTTAAGTTTTAAATTTTTCACAAAATAGTTCAATTTTCAAATAAAGTATTAATTATCAACCAAAAGATTAAATTTCCACCAAAAAAGATTATTTTTTTAACAAAATAGTTCAACAAATTTATTTTTAGTAAAAAAAGGAAATTGCAATAATATATTCAAATTTAGTATTTTCCACAAAATATTGGCATTTTCAATTAAAAAGATATATTATTAACCAAAAATATTAAATTTTTACCAAAAAAGGTGATTTTTCAACAAAATAGTATAATAGTATTAGCTAATATTATAACCAAAGTCTTTCTTCTAAATTGGAAAAAAAGTTTAATTCAACCAAGAAAGACAAAGTTTCATTCAAATAGTTAAATTCTTATTTTCAACTAAGTAGTTGAAAGAAAGAAAAGTCTTCAAACAAAAAAATACCAGTTTTTGGCCGAAAATAGAATAGTTGAAATTTCAGAACGAAAAATTATTTCCAGCGTAAAAGACGAATTTTCAGCAATATAATTAAATTTTGAATTTTTCACAAAAACAGTTAAACTTTCAATTGAAAGAATAATTTTTTTTCATTTTAAATATAAAAAAAGAGTCTAATTCAAACAAAAAAGACAATTTTTCAATAAACTAGTTAAATTTTGAATTGTACACTAAATAGTTGAGTTTTACAATGAAAAAATATTTGTTTTCAACAAAAAAGACCAGTTTTTAACCGAAAATGCAAACAATTTGGTACCAAGTTAAGCAATTTGGTTAAAAATTAATTTTTGTTGCAAATTCATATTTTTGGTTAAAAATTCAAATACTTAGGTAGAAAATTAAATTATTGGCTTAAAAACGAAGCTATTCATTTCAAAGTTTAACTATTTTATTGGAAATTGTTTTTTTTTTTAATATTAATTTTTTATCTAAAAATGTAGCTATTCGATTTATGGTTGAACATTTTTTCTTAATCAGTTGAAATTTTAAATATTAGGTAGAAAAATCATGTATTTTGTTACAATTCTATTTGGGTAGAATAATAACCTTGTTTTTTGAACATTCATCAGTATGGTTAAGGATTCAATTATTCTGTTAAAAATTAGTTGGATCCAATTTTAAAAAAATCTTTTTTTGTTGTTGTTAACAATTAAGTTTTTTATATTTAAAGTTTCACTATTCAATTTTTGTTTAAACTTTATGTTTTTAGTTGAAAATTCAACTTTTTCGTTTAAATTTAATATTTCTTAATTGAAAACTTAGAAACTTAAATATTTGATTATTTGCATAGTAAACTAATCTTGTTTGTTAAAAATGCATCGATTTGGTTAAGGATGAAACTATTTGTTAAAATCCGTCCTTTTTGTTAAATTCAACTGAATTATAATTAAATGTTTCTTTTGTTGAAAATTATTTTTTTTTTTTACTTAAAATGAAACCACTCCATTTTTTTGGTCTACTTATTGTTTTTAGTAAAGGTTGAACTATTTGGTTAAAGATACAATTATTTTATACAAATTTTAATTATTTACTTCAAATTCAAATATTTTGTGCAAGTCGTCTTGTTTTGTCGAAAATTCAACTGTTTGTTGAAAATTCATCTAATGGAGACGATTGTCTTTAAAATGTAACTTTTTTTTAAATTTATCTATGTGGTTAAAGATTCGTATTTTTTTCATTGAATTCTACTGGTTTATAATTTATTTTTTTATTTAGCTCTAAATTACTTTTTTCTCAAATAAATAAAAATATTCTATTTTTTAAAGAATTTTTAAAGAATTTTTTGTTGAAAAATCTTTTTCTTTTTGGAAAGTTCTTAAATCTGTAGTTGCGATTGGAAAGCAAATTAATTGACTTTCATCAGTTTTGACACAAAGAGAAATTTTTGATAAAAGCATATTTTCGTTTAATTTAGTTTAATGATCTGTTAGCATAAAATGGTGCATTTTACGCTTCAATTTACACAAAGTCTTCAGTGTACGCCTCGGTTCACTTGACTTGAGCTTTCTATCTTCTATTGATTTAACAAAGAATAAAATTACATTTCCCAATTTGCAGTAAAAAGGACCATAGGGTTCTATCCATAGGAAAGTTGTTCGATATTTTCTAGAGAGGAGCAAAGATACGAGATTTAAAATTTTTTTAATATTAAAAAAAATAATAATAAATATAAAATAATTATGCCTATTTTTCAACATTAGAATTGAATTTTCAACCAAAAATTATTTTCTACCTAAAGAGACGAATTTTCAACAACACACAATTAATTGTTAACAATTGTTGACTTGTAGACCTGAAAGGAAGAATTTTCATCAAGGAAGTCATTTTCAAATTAAAATAGGTTTATTTTCAACAGAAAAGATTAATTTTTAACTGAAGAAGATAAATACTTGATCAAACATGCGATGGTTAAATTTTCAATTTGAAAAATAAATTTTCAACAACAAAAATTTCAACCAGTTGAATTCAACTTGCAAAGACTTTTTTTAAACGAAGTAGTGCAATTTTAAAATAAAAAGTTTCATTTTTAAACAACTAATTTAATTTTCTACACATCGAATTTTAAACAAAAAATATAAATTTTTAATTAAAAAAGACAAATATTTAACCAAATAGTTAAAGCCTTAACAAAAATAATGAATTTTCAAAAAATTTGTTTAATTTTTTAACTAAATATTTGAATTTTTAAAAAATACATTAATTTTGAACTAAATTGCTAAATTTTCAACTTGTAAAGAAACAACTTTTAACACAGTTAAATTTTAAAAAAAAATTGTTTAATTTTCTACAGAAAGAATTTTTAACCAAAATATGCATTTTCCAAAAAAATACAAATATTTAACTGAATAGTTAAATTCTTGACCAAAATGAAGAATCCTCAACAAATAAGATTAATTTTTAGCCAAATATTAGAACTTTGAACAAAATATGTAAATTAGTTTTTAACTAAATAGCGAAATTTTAAATTTGTAAAGGAAAAAAAAGAAAAAGTTACATTTTTTCAAACAAATCGTGAATTTTTACAAATTAGTTCCAGAAAATGAACAATAAAAATGATGAATTAGAAAATAAAATATTGAGTTTTAAAACCATTTAATGCTTAAATAGTTTTACTATGTAACTAAATAGTTGGATTTTCAACAAAAAAGTTAATTTTTTAAAAATTTGAATTCTTTACAAAATATGCAATAATTTATATTTTACAACAAAAAATTTAATTTGACAAAAAAAACAGTTGAATTCAACAAAAAATACGGATTTTCAATAAAATAGTTGAATCCTCGAAAAAGAAAGAAATTATTTGTTAATCAATTTCGAATAAAAAATATCCATTTTCAACTAAAAAGCGAACATTTACATTGTGAGATACAAAAAATTAATTCTCCACAAAAAAACGAAGTTTTAGAAAAATAATTAAATTTCTCACTAAAATGATGAACCAAAAAAAATTAATTTTCAACGAGATTTCAACCCAAAATATGATTTTTTTCACACGGAAAATAATTTTTTTAACCAAATTTTCCGAACCAAAACTATGATAGTAGACTTTTGAACCAAACTTAGTCTAATTTTCTTATTCATTTCTATTAACTCAGTTTGAATTAATGAAGAATTAATAAAAATTCATCAGATTTTCAAAAACATCTAAATTGAAAAATTGGTTTTGTTTTAACGCCTAATTTTGCATTGCTCTTCAGTAGCGAAAAATTTACGCACAAACAAATTGATATACTTTTTGAAAAAATAAAACTTTCTTAATCTTAGTTTTTAAATTCCAAGAAAGTAAATATGTGTGATGTTCAATTTCGAATTGCAATTTTTTTGATTTCGAGAAATAAAAAATAATGTTAAATTTGAAAATATTTTCTAAAAACCTAC
>NC_046664.1:81986994-82001497 GCF_010883055.1 Belonocnema kinseyi | reverse complement strand
GATGATAATTACCAAATTTTTGGAAATGATTTTAAACAACTGAGAATTTGTAAGAGAATACGTGATGAGCATGGAAAATATTCTGATCGTTAACAAATGTGCAATGTGCATATAACATAATTGATTCCAAGAATCGTTTTAAGCACTTTGCTTTCATTAATAACTTCACAAGCAGATAATTAATTTCCTGTTTATGATAGAAGAAAAAAAAACAAGTATCTTATAAAAAAAATCTAAAAATGTGGGGAAAAATAATCTACAGATATTTTGAAAAGGTTCGTTTGATATGAGGGAGGGGGGGATTCTGAGGGTTAACATACAAAAGAAGTGAAAAAATTTGAAATCGGTTAATATCTTCTGATTTTTTTTTCATTTAAAAATCAAAATTTATGAAAATTTGTTAATAACAATCACAAATTTTTTGCAGATATTTCGTCGTTTTATAAATGAATATTTATTATAAAAGTAAATTTTACATAAGCAAAAGTGCAGAACATGTTTTTTGTTTATGAAATTTGTTACTGACAACTAAAATATTTTAGTTTCATGATTGAAAATTATTTCTGAAACGATAATACAAAGGTTTAGTGGGAAATAAAAAGTAGTCTTTAAGTAAAATAGCCAAATTGAAATTTTTGTTTAAAATTGTTAATAACATTAATAATTGTTAATAATGAAAAGTTTTTAGACACCAACTATAATTTTTTTTAAATAAATGTCAGCGATTCTAGGTAAAAAGAATATTTTTTCACACTAAACGACATAGTTGACTGTTTATACCAATTGCTTATAAAAATTAACTTTAACGCAAAATAAAATATTTATGTTAGCTACGTATACCTCCATAAAATATGAAAACTAGCGAGTTTATTTTCATTAAAAAAAAACAAGACTGTAAAATTGCCCTTTTTGTCAAATTTTGCATTAAGCAAAACATGACAAGAAATAATGATTTGAAAAGTTTCTTAGAAATTTAATAGTAGTCATTTAGGAATTCAGACCCATAGAATCTTTTTTAAATGGATCTGAAATTCGAATAATATAAAATTTTCATAATTTCAGTTAATTGTTATAAACAAATTATTTAAACTGATAATCCATTTGTCCTAAATTGAACAATAATAATTTGTTTATAAAGCTGTAAACAATTTTTTAAATTATTGAGGTCGATGAGCACACCAATATAAAAAAGTTGATATCAGAATAAGATCACTTCATTTAAAGATGATTTTAAATGAAAAAATAATCTGATTTCTCAGTTTAAAAAAAACCTATTTTCAACAAATAGGAGCAATTTTTGTTTCCGAAATTAACTAATAATTTCTTACCGATACCTTCGCTATGATGCTTTGCAACTTTACAAGAATTATTATTAATTATTTTAACAGTTTTTATAAACAAAAAAGAGACATAAAAAAATCATCGGAAGGACATTCTTAAATTATTTCGTAAAAAAAATTGAGCTTATTATTTGAAAAATAGCCAAACTTTAAATTTTTTATGAATATTTTTTGAGTAATCAACAATTATTGTCAATTTGGAAAGCATTAGCGAAAAGTCATCAGAAGGCACTACCAATCGATCTCGTAAAAAATTAAGACTATTGGTTGAAAAATATCCAAACAATGAATTTTTATAGAAATTGTTTAAACAATTCTCAAATAGCATTTATTTTCGATTAATCGTAATTTCTCTCATATTTCCAACCAAAACTGTGGATTTGCATAAGCTGAAAAGTTTAAAAAAGTAAATTTTTTCAACTAAAAAATTGATGAAATTTTTTTATATAAAATTCAAACACACGAATAAGTTTAAAATTAAAAAAATTTTCAATAAAAAAAAGAACGTTCATATCGAATAAATATTGTCTAGGCGAAAAATTAATTGGGCAGAAAAACGTGTAAAAAATTTTTCATTCCATCCTGCATGAAAATAAAAGTCACGATTGAATAATAAAAATTGAAACGTGTTTTTGGGCTGAATTTTTTCCGTTCCTCTTTGTGTGTCCCGAATCGAGTCCACTTATTCCTGACCCCTGTGCAAGTCAGAAGAGACGTGACTTGACAATCGTGCAGGTTTATCGATACTTGGAAAGTCGCTGAATGTCGCTTGTAGAATCTACATGGAAAGAATTATATTTAAGACGAAAAGGAAGCTCCTTTTGTTCCAGTAGCACGTTTTTCTTATGAGTGATTCCTACTGAGATTCAGCATGTAGGCGCGTATCCAAGTACCAATTCATAAAAGTGAAAGGAAAAAGGCACTAGCTGCAAAAAATCGAAAAATTCTTTTTTTATATCTTGTGAGTAACTACTTCATTCGGGAAACGAGCGCCTGAATTCAAGGTCAAAGATGTGCAAGGTTGTATTTCACCAGAAATTGCTGAGTAAGCTGCGATGTGTAAGAAAGTGCGTCGTGGTGAAGGATCCAGTCCTCATTTTCCACAAATCAGGCTTTTTCTTTTCTTTTATTTTATTTGGTTTCTTTTACTTAGTGCTTTCGGAAGCACTCCTGAAAGTTAACGTTCGGAACAGCTAAGAGCTACTGTGTCGCATTTTGCTTTATTTCCTCTAAGTCATGAAATCGCTTTCCTTTTAGAGGATACTTCAATTCGAAAAACAGTTATAAAAAATTCGGAGTCGAGTTAGAACTGTCTGGAGGCTCAAGACTGTATGTGTTTGCGGAAGTTGTGTGTGGTCGTGTTTCGCCAGAAATTGCTGAATAAGCTGCGATGAGTAGGCAGGTCCGTGGCACTAAGTATGTACAAAGTTAGAGCACAAGGTCGTACCTATTACATTAAGGTTACTTTGTTGACGATTGTAAAAGAATTATTTTGATTTACGTAATACTATTTGCAGGACCAAATAATATTTGTAGTAATAATAAATGTATAACATCATCAATATACGAAAAAATAGTAAATGAATTAATAAAAAGGGGTCATTCTTAAATTATTTAATTTATTTTCAACCCCACCCCCCTCTATTGCAGGATACTGTGAGATTTGATTCGAGAGTCTCTAATCAAAAAGAAATCTGTTTCGGCTGAAAATGAACTTTTTTGCTCAAAATTCAACTATTTTGTAAAAAAAAACGTATTATTGGCGAGCAGAGTTAACAATATGGCAACAGTTTGGTAGACAATTAAACTATTTGAACGAAAGCTAAACTATTTTCTTAAAAATACAATTTTTTGGTTCCAGGTTTATAATTTTCCTAGCAAATTTATTTCTTGAATTGAAAATGTAACTATTTTGTTAAAAATTATTATTTTTTAACTGAAAAGTTATCTATTCCATTTTTGGCTGAAAATGTATTCTTTTTATGGTTTGCTTTATATGGTTAAAAATTTTGATTTTTGGTTCAAAAGTCATTTGTTTTGTTGAAATTTCATCTTTGTTGTTATAAATGTATTCATTTAAAAAAAAATATCCTTATTTCGTTCAAAATTTCACTTTTTGGTTAAAACTTCACCTATTTTGTTGAAAAATCAATAAAAATAATGCCTCTATTTTCTTTAAAAATAATCTATCATGTTAAAAATTCTTCTATTTTGTTTTAAAAAAACCTTCAGTTTGTTCAAACTAAAACTACTTGGTTAGAGAATCATTTATATAGTTCAAAATTTAAGTTTTCGTTGTTCAAAGCTCATTTATTTTGTTGAAACTTCATTTTTTAATTAAAAATGTAGTTATTTTGATTAAAGTTTCTTTTTGTTATTACAAATTTAATTATTTGGCTATAAATTCGTTTATTTTTTTAAATAATGATGTATCTGTGTAAAAATTAATCTATTTTGTTCAAAATTGAACAGTTTGATTAACTATTAATCTATTTTGTTGAAAAAACAACTGTTTGATAAAAATTATCTATTTTGCTAAAAAGTAGTTTGTTTTGTTTGAAAAGCATCGTTTTATTTAAAAATTCATCTATTTTGTGCAATATTCTCTATTTCAAATTCAAGTATTTCTTCAAGGATTAATCTATTTTGTTAAAAATTCATCTGTTTTGTTAAAAATGTTCCATTTTGTTCCAAATTCATCTATTTTGTTAAAAATAATCTATTTGTTCAAACATTGCTCTATTTTGTTGTAAATTCAAATATTTGATCAAAAATTTATATATTTTGTTTGAAAATAATTTATTATGTTGAATATTCAAGTATTTGGTTAAAGATTAATCTATTTGGCCAAAAATTCAACAATTTAAATAAAAACTTAACTATTTGGTTAAAAGGTCATTTATTTTGTTGGAACTTCATCTTTTTTGGTAAAGCTTTATCTATTTTCTTTAAAAGACAACTAATTGGTTAAAAACTCAGTTATTTTGTTAAAAATTTAACTATTTGGTTAAAAATTTATGTGTTTTTATCAAAATGCAACTATCTTGTTGATAAGTTATCTTTTGCTTGAAAGCTTAACTGTTTTATTGTCAATCTAACTATTTCTTTTTTTAATTCATTTTTTTTAACTCATTTGTTTTAGTAGAAAAGTTCTTGGTAGAAAATTTAAATACGTTAAGAAAAATTATCTTTTTGGCTTAAGGAATTGCCCCTTTTGGTTGAAAATTTTTTATTGAAAATTTATGATCTTTAGTTTAACTATTTTGTGGAAAATTCAACTACAATCAAATCTGTATTTAGTGATTCTGGATTTAGTGTTCTCAAGAATTGACGCGGGGTGCGTGATGTCCACTCAGGCGTGACAAAACAGAGACATAGTTTTTAAACTGCGGTTTCTCGATATTCGGTTTTTCAATAGCATTCTTAGTTCGGATAAAGTTCCGAATAGGTGAACGTGACGATTTCCTTCACACTACGTATACTTATGTATTTTGACGCGCTGATTACGAAAATGATAGTGAAAATTGGCGACTAGGCGATTTTCATGGTGAAATCGCGGAAAAACCATAAAAAATGTGGTTTTTTGCGTTTATCACAGCCAATATGCAAAATCTCGCAAAATGCTTTAAATAAAAGTTGTAGATCTTACAGAAATACGCATTTTTGTAGAATACATTTTTTTTACGAGTGATAATTTTCAACGAAATTAGTGATATCTCGATTTTTATGAAAAACACCATAAAAATCATGCTCTTTTCGTTTTCGAGTGTTAACCGTCCCCCCAGTGTCAGCAGCCCGTCTTATACGCGTAATTGAACCCGTTTCCTAATTTTTTTCTGGTTCTAGTCACAGGGGTGCCTTCCCGCCCCCCATGACACGTTGGAAAGGGGGTCGTGTCTGAACTAAATTATTTTTGTGACCAGTCATTGGGATGCCGGGGTTTTTTGCGTTTTTGTCAGCCAATACAAAAATTTTCGCAAAACGTTTCTATAAAAGTTATAGATCTTATCGAAATACACATTTCTTATATGACATATTTTTTTCTACGAGTAATAGTTTCCGAGAAAATCACAGATATATCTGATGAAATGTAACAAGTTTACAAATTTCGATGCAATTAGCGACAGGTCTTTCTCCACCATCCGCGCTCATAGTACTTAAGGGAGTGTGTTTCTTGCGTGCAATATTATTTTCGAGATTTTCCTCTCTTGAGTCCTCGTCAAGATGGATGAAACATATAATATTTTTAGTTTATCTAAGATTCTTCAAGAAAGGGAAACAACTCGTCAGTGGTTGCGACAAATCGAATTAATTCCGTCTGAATGATTTTGCTTAAAACATAAGAAGATGACTCTTGTGGAGTCTGAACATGTTTGCGGATCCTTCCTTTGTTATAAAATACATAAATATCGTCACAGTATTACCAGAATTTAAATAAATTAAAATATATTTAAAAATCATAAAAGTAAAAAAAAAATACAAAAAAATGCTTTTCAAAATACTCCAACCTTCCCGTGGTGAAAAGGGTGAGCAGCTACTCAACAGAAACCAATGGAGAATGCTTATTGTGTTACACAAAAAATATGTATTTTTGTACGATCTACAACTTTTATTGGAAACATTTTGCAAGATTTTGCATATTGGCTGAGATAAACGCAAAAAACCATATTTTTTATAGTTTTTTTTTTTTTTTTTTTTTTTTTTTTTTTTTGCAATTTCACCATGAAAAACGCCGAGTCGCCAATTTTCACTATCATTTTCGTAATCAGCGTGTCAAAATACATAAGTATACATCGGTTTTCGGGTTTCCTTGGGACCCTTAGTTTTTAATAATAAATAACAAAAGTTGGAAATGTAGAGATATAGGATACTTGAGGGTCGTTCGTTTGGCCTTAAATTGTCTATAAAGGCGGCTGCACCAACTCGGTTTGGAAGTTCTGATTTTCCAGAAACGATCGGAAACTCAAGTAAAATGGGGTAACTTGGTTAATGCAACTAAGGCCGTAAGCGGAAGGATAAGGAGCTATAAAGTATCATGTGCTGAGTAACGTTAATACTAAATGGGGAAATTTCTGTTTTCCACCAACGTCAGCTGACAAACGTCACAGAGAATAGTACAACTTGTATCTGGAATTTTTATTAGACAAAGAGTCATTCTAACTTACAAAGGTGAAAAAGAACGTTAAAAAAGGCTATTTAAAGAATCTCAGGCTTTCAACTGTCAAAATGCTCTAAGTACAAGGAAAATAAGAAAAATGAGTGAAATTTTCACGAAACTAGGGGAATTAATTTTTTTTTTAAATCAAATTAATGTGAACAATACATTACATTTAATTCAAAAAATTTGAAATTCCTGTCGCGTCAAGTAAAAATACAGCACTGCTACGGAACAGATAAACTTTTAACAAAATAGATATATTTTTAACCAAATATTCGAATTTTCCACAAAATGAATAAGTTTTCTACAAAATAGATCAATTTTTCATCGATTTTTTAACAAAATAGATTAATGTTTACACAAATAGTTTATTATTAACAAAATAGATTAATCTTTAACCAAATATTTTAATTTTTAACTAAAAATATCATTTTTAAACTAAAGAGATTAGTTTTGTTTTAAATAAAAAAATCAACAAAATAGATTATATTTTACTCAACTTGTTTAATTTTTAACTAAACAAATGAATGTTTAACAAACTAAATTCGTTTTTAACAAAAAATATGAAGTTTCGTCGAAATGAATAACATTTTAACCAAATATTTTAATTTTTAACTAGAAATATTTTTAAACTAAAGAGATTAATTTTAAAAAATAGATGCATTTTCAATCAGATTGTCGAATTTTGAATAAATTACAGGTGAATTTTCTTTAATCAAATAGTTGATTTTTTAACAAAATAATTTTTTAAAATTAAAATACATGAGTTTTTAATCAAGTAATTGTATTTTTAACAAAATAGATGAATCTTTAACCAAATATTTTAATTTTCAATTAAAAATATCATTTTTAAACTAAAGAGATTAATTTTAAACAAAATAGATGAATTTTCAATGGGATTGTCAAATTTTGAACATAATACAGGTGAATTTTTGTTATGAAATAGTTTGATTTTTCAAAAAAGTAGATTAATGTTTACCCAAATAGTTTATTTGTTATAAAAATAGATGAATTTGTAAGCAAATAGAGGAATTTTCAACAAAATAAAGGAATTTTTATTAAGATAAGTGAATTTTTAATCAATCAGTTGCATTTTAAACAAAATAAATTAATCTTCAACTAAATAATTCAATATTTAAGAAAGAAGATGATTTGTGAACAAAATAGAAAAATTCCAAGTAAAATATATCCATCTTTAATCAATTTGTTGATTTTTGAACTAAATAGGTAAATTTTTTGATCAAATAGTTGAATTTATAACAAAATAGACTAAGGTTCATCTAAATGATTAATTATGTTTAAAATACATGAATTGCAAATAAATAGTTGAATTTTTAACAAAATAAAGAAATGATTATCATAATCAATGAATTTAAAAAAATTAAGTTTTAATCAAATAAATGTTTTTTGAAACAAATAGTGAATTTTTTTTAAATAATAGAATTGTCAAACAATAGAAGAATTTATATAAACTAGATAAATTTTTGACCAAATAGTTCAATTTCAAACAAAATAGAGAAATTTGCATTAAAGTAAATATATATTTTTAACAAAAAAGATGAAGTTTCAACAAAACAAGTGATTTTTTAACCAAATCATTGAGTTTTTAACAAAATATTTAAATTCTGAAAAAATGGATTATTTTAAAACAAACAAGAGGAAATTTGAATAGAATGATCAATTTTTAATCAAATTGTTGTATTTTAAACAAAATATAATAGAATTTACAACAAAACAGACGAATTTTTAACCAAATAGTTGAATTTTAAACAAAATAGATTCATCTGTAAGCAGATAGTTACATTTTCAACCAAATAAATTATTTTCAAACAAAATGCATGAATTTTCAAACAATTGAGTTTTTAAAAAAATTAAATATTTTTAAACAAATAGTTGAATTTTTTACCACAAAGATTATTTTCAAACAAAAATATTTTTTTTAACAAAGAAGATAATTTTTAAACAAATAGTTCAATTTTAAACAAAATAAAGAAATTTTTATCAAAATCAAGACATTTCTAATCAATTAGTTATATTTTGAACAAAATAGATTAATCTTTAACTAAATATTTTTATTATAACTAAAAATATAATTTTTAAACTAAAGAAATTAATTTTAAAGAAAATAGAAGAGTTTTAAATCAGATTGTCAAATTTTGAACATAATACAGGTGAATTTTTGGTATCAAATAGTTTGATTTTTCCGAGATTTTTCAACAACAACCAAATAGTTAAACTATCAAGAAAAGAAACGAAATTTCAACAACAAAGAATAGTTGTATTTTTAGCCAAATATTTGAATTTTTCGCAAAATAATTAAATTTTCATCTTAAATGTTGAACTTTCAACAAGAAGAAAAATAATTTTCAAGTAATTGCAACTATATTTTTTTTCAGTTAAAAATTTATCTTTTCTGATTCGAAATATTTTTTGTTTTTTTGAAAATTAATTAATTAAGCTGAAAATTTAATAATTCCGTTTTGGTTGACAACCTTTTGTTTAAAATTTGTCTTTTTGGTTTAGGACTCAACTATTATGTTAAAAAAATTATTTTTTGGTCAACATTTATTTTACAACCGAAAATGTAACTATTCCAGTTGAAGATTTATCGTTTTTTTTTTTTTTTTTTTTGAAATTTCATCTTTTTGGTTAAATAGGCAATGCAAGTCATTCATTTTTTCGTTAAATTTCGTGCAAGAGATTGTCTGCAGACTTTGGATTTTTAATCAAGTGACCAGACAGTAATAAATATGTTTACAATTTAGGGATTACCAAAAGGAAAAACAAAATACTCAAAGAGCTTCAATCGAAATGATCAATATTGGTTTTCAGAATAATCGAGAATCTTGCTTTTCTAAATTAACAATAAAAAGAAGAAATCTTCGGCATTGATAAATACAATACGTGTTTTTTTTTTCTTATAAATTAAGCGTCCACAATAGATTTTCCGACATATCCGTAATCGAATCGACCTTCCTGTGATAAGTTATTTTTTAGGACTGATAGTTGAGTCATGCATTTCGTAACATTAACAATTACAATTTTTACGTAGATCATTTTCGGTTTTGTTAATAAAAAAATTTTTTCGGCCTTGACAAAATTTGTTAATAATAGAATGAGAAATAATTTTTAAGTTAATGAAAGGGAAGTCTTTCAGTCATTTTTGCTGTGGCTTTTTTAAAATGTTTTTTAAATTATTTTGAAAAAATTCTTTAAAGTAAGATTTCTGAAAAGTGCCCGTTTTGATTTTTTTATACTTTATCAAATTATTTAAAAAAAATTAAATGAAATTAATTGAATTGATTAATTGAATTATTTAATTAATTGAATAAGTGTTTAAAAAAATGGTAACATAAATTCAGGTATATTTTACCGAGCCTCTTTAAATAAAAATATTTTCTTCTTATATTTACAATTATTTTTCACATATCCTTCAGTTAATAAATTTTTTTCTAAAAATATTTGAATGGATTACTTTGATTAAATTACGACTTGGAAATATTTTAAAATTTTATAAGACTTCGTTTATAAATCTAAATAATAAAAAATAAACATTTTTTGGTCGAATTCAACTGATTTTGATTTAAAATTCAAACTTGTCATTGTCAAAATATTACATGTGTTCTTCATAATTCATTTATTATTATTATATAATTCTATAAATCTTTTTTTATTATTTAATAAAATTATTAAATTATTAAATTAATAAAATTAATTATTATATAATTATATAATTTATTTTTGTAGTATAAAAATCAAATATTTGGTTTGAATTTGATCTACTATATAAAAAAATTATTTTTATTGTTGAAGATTCAGAAGGTTAATTGAAATTTTAATTATTTTGATAAAGATTTAACTATTTGGATAAAAACCAAAATATCTTTCCGAAATGTTGTCACTTTGCTGGAAGATTTAACTATTTAGTTGTAAATGCAACGGTTTTTAGTTCAAGTTTAATCTCTTTTATTTGAAAATTCGACTTTGTTGCAAATTTTTTTAATTTGTCGTAAATTTAATTATTGTGTTAAAAAGTTATCTTTTTGTTGAAAATTCTTATTTTTTCATTAAATATTCGTCTTTTTTGCTTAAAAATTTATTTTTCTTTTTGAAAAATTAACTTTTTTAATGAAAAATTCGTCTATTTTGTTAAAAAATATTCAGTTTTGGTAAAAAATAATATTTTTGGTAAAAATATAAATATTTGTTTAAATATTGATCTATATTTTTAAAAAATTTAACTTTTTGGTGAATGTATCATTTATTCTGTTAAAAATTTATCTGTTTGCTTTAAAAATCATGATTTTTTCTAAAAATGTAACTATTTGGTTAAAGAGTACTTTGTTGAAAAATCAACTTTTTTTAAACAAAATTCATCTATTTTGTTAATACTTAATCTGTTTTGTTTTAAAATCATATTTTTGGTTCAAAAGTCAAGTACTTGTTTAAATTTTGACCTATTTTATGTAAAAATGAATTATTTAGTTAAAAATGCACTAATTTTTTTCAAAATTACTCCATTTTGTTTTAAAATCATTTATGAACATTCAACTATTTCGTTAGAAATTAATATATTTTCTTCAAAATTAAAATATTTGTTTAAAAATTAATCTATTTAGTTGAAAATTCTACCATTTAATTTAAAAAATCATCTTTTTTGTTTAAAGTGAATCTGTTTTGTTGAAAAATTAACTTTTTGATATTTTTGTTTTTAAAAATTAATTTTTTTTAACTAAAAATTTAACTATTCAATTTTTGGTTACAAAATACCTTTTTTAGTTGAAAATTAAACTATCTGGTTAAAAATCATTATATTTTGTTGTAAATTCGTCTTTTGGTTGAGGACTGAACTATTTTGTTCGAAATTCGTCTTTTTTCGTTAAACCAAACTGGTCGAATTTTTTTTTTTTTAATATTAGTGGTTTTAATTAAAAATTTAGCTTTTCCATTTTTAGTTATAAACATATCTATTTCAGTTGAAAGTTCAACTATTTGTTTCAAACTGTACGTACTTTGAATGTTAAAAATTCATCTAGTTTGTTTAAATTGTATTTATTTTGTTGAAAATTGAACTATTTTGTTAATTTTAATCTTTTAATTTTATAAATAAAATTTTTTTCTAACTTTTCAGTAGAAAATTCAACTGCCTTCTAAAAAAATTCACCTTTTTAGTATCACGTATTATATGGAAACTCCCCTCGGCCTAGGCTTCTATGGTAAGAGAGCAATTCGGATGGAATACGGGATAAAATCAAAAAATTTAATAAATTAGATAAATAATAATAAATCAATAATAATATTAATTAAATTTAGTAAAATTTAAATAGTTTACGGGGAAAAGTTGGCTAGAGTATGGATTAAAGTCGGCTAGGGTATCGGGTAAAATCGACTAGGGTATGGGGTAAGGTCGGCTAGAGTGCGGGTCAATGTCAACTAGGATATAGAGTAAAGTCAGCTAGAGTACCAGGCAAAGTCGGCTGGGGTATCGGGTAAAGTTGGCTGGAGTATGGGGTAAAGTCGGCTGGAGTATGGGGTAAAGTTGGCTAGGGCATGGGGTAAATTTGACTAGGGTATGGGGTAAATTTGACTAGGGTATGGGGTACATTCGGGTAGAACATGGGGTAAAGTCGGCTACAGTTTGAGGAAAAGTCGGCTACAGTTTGAGGAAAAGTCGGCTAGGGTATTGTGCAAAATTGACTAGGGTATGGGGTAAAGTAGGCTAGAGTACCGAAATCTCAACTAGGGTATGGAGTAAAGTCGGCTAGAGTAGGAGACAAAGTCGGCTGGGGTATGGGGTAAAGTCGACTGGGGTATGGGGTAAAGTCGGCTAGGGTATTGGGTAAAGTCGACTAGGGTATTGGGTAAAGTCTGCTAGAGTATGGGGTGCATTTGGCTAGAGCATCAGAGCATGGGGTAAAGTCGGCTAGAGTATGAGACAAAGTCGGCCAGGGTATGGGGTAAAATCGACTACGGTATGAGGTAAAGTCGGCTAGAGTTCAGGGCAATATCAACTATGGTATGGAGCAAAGTCGGCTAAGGTATGGGGTAAAGTCGGGTAGGGTGTGGGGTAAAGTTGGCTAGGGTATGGGGTAAAGTCGACTGGGGTCGGGTTTTGAATCCGGTATGGACTTCCCATAAAAATAATAAAGAACTTCGATCTAATAATATATTGCTAAATACTTAAATAAACAATGTTAAAAATAATATTGAAAACAAAATTTAAAAAGTCTTTTGTTTGCAGAATTCACACATGGTATCTCGAACATCGATAGTATGGTGACAGACGACGATCTGATCAGAGATCAAATGTCCCGACAGCAAGTTGTCAGTGAAGACGAGATCCTCGGGACGAATAACCGAACGAAGGAAACGGTTTACGTAATCGAATTTGAAACTGAACCAGATGAGAAAGAAGAAGTTCCAAGAAAAAGGGGCAAAGATGGTACTCTTGGTAAGTCCAAGTTTAAAAAATTAAATGAAAAATGAATCTAAATTTAGATTTTTCTAAATAAAAAAAAAAGAATAATCGGTCGATCAAATTGCCTAGAAAATTTCCGATAACAATCGTTAATTGTTAAAATAAAGTTAATAAAAAATACAAATTTTTTAAAACTTTTCAACGGGAAGATTTCGTTTTCTCAACCAAATTAATTCTAAATAATTTGGAAAAGTCCTTTTGTCATGATAATTCATTAAAAAAAAATAATTCTTTATTTTACAAGCCTTATCATGGAAATATATGTAGTAATGTGTATGTAATATGTGTATGTAATATGTGTATGTAATATGTATATGTAATATGGAGTAATGTGTGGAAGGGATAGAGAATTTTCAGATTGATCCAGAATTCTCGTGTTATTTATGTAAATAACACGTTCGTTCCGCAATACTGCTCCGACCCAGGTTGCTGATCAATCTCTCTAGTAATCATCCCAAGTAAAGATCCTCACAAAGTCGTTATGTAAGGTTCCCGACTTGGGTCCATTGGTGGCCAAGGTCTTTGTTTCAGGCATCATTCACTCTACTGACACTCTTTTTATGAACTATTTGCCGCCATAGTTTCCTGTGATGGGATACTTCTCCAGCTTCTTTTATGTTCATGCATTTTTTCATGCCGGGTCTTGTGTTTCTGTGACTTCTTATGTCTCTTCTAACTAGGGTTTCATTCACACATTCTTACCATTCTTTCTGCGGTCTACCTCTGGGCACGCTGCCATTTACTTTACCTTGATACACTTGTTTCGTTAGTCGTTCATTTGGCATTCTCTCTACATGCCCGAACCATCTTAACCGATTTCTTTCCAATGTGTCTACTAGCGTATCTTCTGCACCACATTCTTTTAGAATTATCTCGTTACTTACTTTGTCCATTAGGGTTTTCCCGCTTATTATGCGCATGAATCTCATGTCAATTGCGTTAATTTTACTCTTATCTTTTTCTTGAAAAGTCCATGTCTCGCTACCGTATAGTACAGTCGGTACAAATATAGAATTATGTATTGCCATTTTAGCTTTATTATATATATTTTTACTTCTGATAAGGGGACCTGCTCTACCAATAACCTTCCTGCCTTCATTTATTCGTCTATCTAATTCCTCATCTATCTTCCCGTCCCTAGTAAATAAGCTACCAAGGTATACGAACTTATCAACTTGTTCAATTCTCTCGTCATTTAATAAAATATTGCATAGTGTTTTCTCACTCTTTCCTTCGAACAACATAGTTTTTATTTTATTTGCGTTAATTTTGAGGCCCATGCTCTCCATGCTTGCATCTAGTTTATTCAACATTCTTTGTAGGTCTTCGATAGACTCTGCCATAACAACCTTATCATCTGCCAACGCCAACCCCCGTACCCTTACTGTTTCGAGATCCACACCCTCTTCGTCGAAGAGATCCATACTTAAACACTTGTCCATAAATAATATAAATAACCATGAAGACATAACGCATCCTTGTCTAACTCCTTGAATAATATCGAAACAGTTACTCAGTTTCCCATTC
>NC_046664.1:81931125-81986894 GCF_010883055.1 Belonocnema kinseyi | reverse complement strand
CTCAAACTTTTTTCTGTTATTTGCCTTAAGCTAAATATTTGAGCCGTACATGACCTTCCTGGCATAAACCCACTTTGGACTTCCAAAATCTTTGCTTCTGTTGTTTTCATTACCCTACGAATAAGTATTTTTGAGTATATTTTACTTACGGTACCTAATAAACTAATCCCTCTGTAATTATTGCAGTCGCTTTTATTTCCCTTTCTCTTGTATATTGGTACGATAGTCGCATTTTTCCAATCGTCTAGGACGTCTCCCATCTCGAAACATAAATTTATCAATTCGCACAGTCTATCTGGTATGCACTCGCCACCGTGTTTAAGCATTTCAGCGTTAATATCGTCTACCCCTGCAGCCTTACCGTTTTCAAGTTCTTAATTATATCCCTAACCTCAGTGACACAGACTTTCTCAATTGAGTTTTCTATCGCATCGTGTTCAACATCGCAGTTGTGGTGTGCTATAGCTTCATCTCCGAATTGTCTCCTAAAATAGTCTCTGAAAGCGTCTAGCATTCCGTCTGCATCTTATACCATTTCCCCCCTACTATTTCTCATGTTGACAAATTCTGTACTTTTGTTTCATTTCATTTTTTTATAAAGCAGTTTCTTGCTTCTTCGAAAGTCGTTTTGTATTTTCATCTCTTTTATCTGCTCTAATTATACCTTCAAGTTCCTTGATTAATCGTTTGAGTATCCTGTTTTCGAGTCTATAATCATTTCTACATCTATTTCTTTCCTCATTTCCAAGACCTGCGATGTTCAAAGTTCTTCTGTACGCTTCTCTCTTTGCTTTTTGGGCAGCCTCAATTTCATCATTCCATCACGCATCAGCAGACATTCTTCCTACAACTGCGGTACCACACACTTCGATCTTACATCTAACAAGGATAATCCGTAACTTTGTCCAGGCGTCCTCCATATCTTTGTTTTTTATGCGGTCCTCCCATGTTGCCCTATCTATTCTTTTGATTATCTTATTTTGGAAATCTATTCGCACATCCGGTTTCTGTAGGTTCTTAATTTTGATTCGCGTTTGTTTTGTTTTCTTGATTCTCTTTTTTCTCCATCCCCGACCTAAGTTAATCTTTGAGATCAGAAGGTAATGATCAGTATTGCATTCAGGACCCCTCATGACCCTTGTATCTTTGACTAATTCTCTTAGTCTTTCATCCGCAGCAACAAACTCAATTATACTGCGGCTATTTCCTTTAGACCAGGTGTACATGTGAATCATTTTATGCCTAAACCAAGTATTTGTAATAAACAGATCCCTTTCTAAGCATAGACCAACTAATTTATCTCCGTTATAGTTTGTTCTTGGATCCCCAAAATTACCTAGTACTCTTTCTGTATCCTGATTTTGGATGCCTACCCATCCGTTCATGTCTCCTAGTAGAATTATTCTTTCCCTATGTTCGCAAATATTTAATAAGTCATTTAAAGTGCCCCAGAAGGTGTCTTTTACTTCTCTGGGATCACAATCAACTGTTGCGTAGCATGCTATGATAAATAGTCTTCTAATTCCTATTTTCATTCTAGCCCACAGCAGTCTGGGAGATGCGAAATCATAGTCTCCGAGATGCTGCTTTGCTCTTTCATTCAAAATCAGAACTACTCCTTGTTTACCATTTGATTCTCTGTCTACTCCTGACCATATTTCAAATCCGCCTTTCAACACGCCGTTTTTTATGTCTTTGGTTTCGCATCCCTTTTTCTTTGTTTCAAGCACACATAAAATATCTAGTTTCCTCACGTCTATAGTTTCACGCAACTCTGTTACCTTTATATCTTTTACCCCCTTAGCATTCCAAACACCCAGTCTCCATTCGTCGCCTGAAACATGACCTTTAGATTTTCCGTGTGCATACCTTTTGTCAATTAAAGTTCCAGTTCTTTCCGAGGCTTTTTTGTAGTTTGTATTATTCATTGTTTAGACTATACGCCCAACTATCACCTTTATGCAATAAGTTTATTTTCTGAGTCGAATTCATGTCAAAGTTAAGTAGCAAATCGTCATATGGTGTCCCGTGTGAAAATAATTCATGACGCTACATTGTTCCAGCCTAGACCGCCACGAGCCCACACTGGCGCTATCTCGAGAAACTATGCTGGGGCAGTACGCAAATGTAACGCTCCAATTTACTAGCCGCTATCTACAACAGCTCTACTGGCGCGTTCTAGTGAATCTAGTAAAATTTAGTAGATCTAGATGCGACCTAGATTGAAAATTTAATACTTATTTTTATAATTAAATCATTCCTGACATAAAAGCACTATGAGCTACATTGAGAATATTTTGTTGACTGAATGTTTCCAAATGTTATTGATAAAAAAGAAAATGTCAATTGTAAATATTTTGGAAACAGAAGCCAACCTCAAAATTGAATTCTCATTTTAATCCATAAATATTAGAATAACATATTTTTTAAATCATTAGGGCCTATTCCTGCATTGAATCAAATTTTTATTCGAGGTGAAAAATTATCTAATTTCAATAGCTTTTATATGAGACGTTTTTTTTCAAATGCTGGGGTTAGAATAAAAAAAAACATCTTTACAAAAACTATTGGAATTATTCAATGTTCTACTCCGAATAAAGATTTAATTGGAAAGAGGACTAAGCCCTGATTTTCTAGAAAATATGTAATTCTAGTATTTATGGAGTAAAATGAGAAAATCCAGTTTTGAGGTTGGGTATTGATTCCAACGCCCTTACGTCGAAAAAGGATCTGGAAAGCTTCAAACCTCGTGGTCACGAAACGAAAAGTATTCACACTGAATGGCGGCATGGCAAACATCTGATTCGAAACATCCGGTTCCCGTCATTGTTGCGTACTTTTTTCGTAGCAGTTTTAAAATTGCACTGCATGATGAAAGTTGAGTGCTGTTGGTAGCACTGCATAATATTTGAGGTCAGGAAATATGTCATTTTAATGTAGATGAGTACTGGATACATGTCAAACGAAATGGAAAATTACTTTCCTAGAAAACCTAACGATAAAATGTCTTTATTCAGCAATAATTTTTTATATTAGCTTTGTCTTTCATTCAATAGTTTACCTATAAACAATGTATAGTGCTTCAGATCAATCGATATTCAGTGATGAATTAAATTAACAAATCTGCGCTATGGAGACATGACTGACAACACAGGCAACTTTATTTCTTCTATTTCCTTTGATTTGAGCACTGCAGTAAATGTAATTTGTTATCTTTTATTAATTAGTTTTTAAATGACGCCTTCTTTTTCAAAGTCCAAATAGGAGTACTTTCTAGAGCCAAGCTAGATTTTAGACGGAATTTTTATTTTAATATGATGTCAAATTCTGGCTAGCAACATTAGTGGGAAAAAATATTTTATGGCATTGTTCGGATTTTGTGTAAACGAAATTAACGAAAGTTGGGAAGAGGGTTGACAATATTCCTAATAAAGTTTGGAAATATGGGGAAATAACTTGGAGGAGTAGGCGAGTGAAAAAAAATGTAAGAGAAAATGGAGAGGGAAAAATTGACCAAAAATGTGGAGAGAAGGGATAGTGATTCCAGTAATGGGAAAAGGAAAAGACTTAGGAAAGGTACGAATGAAAGGAGGAAAAGAAGATAAGAGAAGGTTTAAGGAAAGGAGTAGCAGAAATCTTTAAAAATATAAAAAGTAAAGTTAGGTTGAGAGAAAAAATAGGAGATGGTATATGCGGATATATTGATGTGAGAGGAAAGTGAGGAATAAATCATGTGTTTATCAATAAAGTGTTACAGAGATTTAAAAGGAAAAGCGTCGTAGATTTAATGAGATGGAAAGAAGAAGGAAAGTTTTTTTTAGAAATCGAGGGATAGGAGGAGGAAGAGATCCAGACTATTAAGAATCGAATAATGAGGTAGAGAAAGTCAGGTAATGGATAGAAATTAAGTTAAGGAATCAACCTATTGGCAGAAGGATGAGAAGAGCAAATGTAGAGTATGTGAATAGGTAGAGGAGAGGTGCATAGCAGGGTTGTATAAGAGGGAAGGAGGAGAGGGGGGTGGCAAAAGTGTGTTGAGATAGTTTAAGGGGAGGAGGGGCTGGAGTTAGAATGGAGGAAGGAGATATAAAAAGCTGAATGAGATCCAAAAAAAGAATGAGGTAGTGTGGAAAGGATAAAACAGAAAGCATGAGGGAAAAATAAAGAGGAGCATAGAGTTAACGCGATAGGGAGAAGAAAAAAAGTTTTGTTAGAGATCAAGGGATAGGAGGAAGAAGAGATCCAGGCTATAAAGAATCGGACAAAGAGGTATAGAAAATCAGGTAATGGATGGAAATGCAGTTAAAAAGTCAACCTTTCAGGAAAACAATAAGAAATGAAAATTCAGAGTGTGTGAATAGGTAGAGAAGGGACGGAAGAATGTTTGGTACGGTTGTATGAGAGGAAAGGGGGAGAGGGGAGGATGGTAAAAGAGTGATATAAAAGTTTTAGGGGCGGAGGGGCTGGGTGTAGAATGGATAAAGAAGTTAGATATAGCTAGATAAGGTAAAGAAAACGAATGAGTAAGAAGTAAGAAGTAGCAGAAACCTTTCTAAAGTGGATAATCATTCATTCAAAGTACTGATATATGTAAAGGAATTAATTTAATTTAATTAATAATTAAGACACTATAATTGTCCATTATTTAAAATTTAGATTAAATTATTTTTCTTTTATTTGTGCCCTTAATCAATAATTATTCAATGTAGGAAGGTTTCCCCTATTTATATAGCATTTTTCAAATTCGAATTGAAATCACTGCGAGAGAATCTAAAAATATAAATCAGTCATTCAACACCGACACTGACTCACCCATATCTTCTCAAACGTAAATCAATAAATATGAAATGTCCGTGCTTCCGCTTTATAAATAGAACATGTAAAAATGATTAATGCATTTCCTATAATATGCGAAGTAACAAGCTAAAAAGTTAAAAAATTATTTTATCAGAAGATCAAGAAGTTTTCTTAACCAGAAAAATTAAATTACAATGGCAAAAGTTATAATAAAAAAGCCTTGATTTTCGACAAGAATAAATTAATTTTTTAAAAAAGAGTTTCATTAACAACAAAATAATTGAAATTCCGAGAAAAACGACGAATTTAAAAAAAAAATAGTGAAATTTTAATCAAATAGTTCAATTTTCAAGCCAAAAAAATATATTTTTTAAAAGAAGTCGAGTTTTCAACAAAAAAGTTCATTTTCAACCAAGAAAGATAAATTTTCTATCACAAATAAATTTTAAATCCAAAAGGAGTTTAAACAATAATTTTTAAGAACAAAAAAACGAATTTTCAAGCAGTTGAATTCAGTCAGAAAAAGACGAATTTTTAGCAGAATAATTCAATACTCAATCAAAAAGATGATTTTTTAACAAACAAGATTAATTTTCTAATAAAAAAGGTGAATTTTCAAGAAAATGTATTAACTGGCTACCAAATAGTTGCATTTTCAATTTATATAGGATGGATTTTCAAACAAATATAAAATAGGTCAATTTTGAAATAAAAGACTTTATTTTTGTAACAGTAAATTTAACAAAAAAGTTAAATTTCCTACCAAATAGGTTCATTTAAAGAAATCAATCAATTTTGAATAAAGTACTTGAACTTCCAACCAAGCAGTTAAATTTTTGACCAAAAAAGTAAGTTTTTAATCAAATGGTTTAACTTTTAACAAACACGATGAATTTTACACACGGAAAAATAATAATTTTTTGTCAAAAAAAAAAACGAATTTAAAAAAAGTGTATTAATTTTTAACCAAATTGTTGATTTTTGAAGTCAAAAATACGAATTATCTGCAAAACGTTGATCCTCAACAAAGTTAGTTTATTTTTCTACCATATTGTGGAACTTTGAGGCCAAAAAGACAATTTTTCTAAAAAAATCTGTTGAATTTTCAACTAAAGTGACAAATCTTTAACAATAAAAATTAATTTTTATCAAAAGATTTTATCATTAAACCTAGAAGTTGATTTTTTAGATTCTTTTGTAAAATTGAAACAGTTAAATTTTCAACGGAGGGAGAAATCTTCAAACAAAAGAATAAATATTCAAAAAAGGAATTCAATTTTCACCGAAGTAATGGAAGTTTTGTTTTAAAGAGAAGACTTTAGAGTAAAATAGTTGAATTTTCAACCAAAGAGATAAATCTTTAACTAAAATAATGTAGCTTCAAAAAATAAAATATAATTTTCAACAAAAGAGTTTAACATTTACCCCAAAAGATGATTTTAAATCAAGAAGATTAATTTTCTTATATTGTAATAATTCTATTTTCAATCAAAGAGATGAATCTTCAACCGAAAAAATAAATTTCTGACAAAGTAGTTCAAGTTTCAACCGAGTAGTTGAATTTTTGTTCCAAAAAAATGAATTTTTAATCAAATAGCTGAGTTTTCAACCAAATATTAAAAGTTTTAACTATAATAATGTATCTTTGAAAAATAAAATATAATTAAAAAAAAGAGTTCAACATTTACCCAAAAAGATGATTTTTTAATCAAGAAGTTTAATTTTCTATTATTGGGACAAATTGAATTTTCAACCAAAAAGATGAAGTTTCAACCAAAAAATAAATTTTCGACAATGCAGTTCAACTTTCAACTCTTTAATTGAATTTTCAATCTGAAAAGGTGTCTTTTAAATAAAATTGCTGAACTTTTAACCAAATAGTTAAGTTTTCAACCAAAAAGATAAATTTTTATCTAAAATGATCAATTTTCAGAAAAATAAATAGTTTTCAAGAAAATAGCTCAATATTCAATCCAAAAGATGATTTTTTAACCAAAAATACATTTTTATAAAATTTGAATATTTAAAATTCTAACTAGAGATAAATCTTCAAGCAGAAAATTTGTTTATATAAAAGTAGTAACAGTTAAACTTTTAATCTAATAGTTAAATTTTTAAACAAATAAAATTGTTAACAAAGCGAGATGAATTTCGAACCAAAAATATATTAGTAGAATTTTCAACCAAAAATGGGTACATCCACTGCCCCCCCCCCCCCTTACAACCCTGGTTTCTAGCGCGAATCCCTCCACCTGTTCAACTGGTAGTTTTTAAAACTATTTCTAACAAGTAGTGTAGGTTTTAAAAAAATTCGTGAAATAAATATTTGCTAAAACAATGTAATCAAATTGCTTTACGTGTTTTTAAGAACCAGGAATACCTATTTATCAAGATTGAAGTTTACACGTACCGAAGAGATAAGCATGAGCCTCATTAATTTTATTTAGACACTGCTGTTACCTTTACTGATAAAGAATGGTTTAACGTGTGAATGAGCCAGTAAGCACATTATCATGCAACCTACTTATCCACTGAATAATATCCAATAATAGGTATCTGTCAATAAAACAATCTCGAAAAAAATATAAATACTAATCAGCTTAATTTCGGAAATTTTATTTCCTTTTTAGGAATTTTCCCATCATTACCTTATCTAAGAAAGTGGTGTGACCTGCAAGCATTTAGGTTTTCTCAAAGTATCAAGATATCCCTCAAAATAATTAATAAGTAAAATTATTTTCGTTACACTCTGCAATGGCCAAACAAACACTTATATAGAGCTCAGAAAATTACTTATCTCTGATTTATTTGAAACTTTGTATGCCGATGAGAGTGATAATACCCGAAAATTTTATTTTCAAGGTCAAAACGCTCAACAAACTATCAAATTTAAGTATTTTGTTTATATAATTAAATACTGCAAATTTACGAAAAAGCCTTTTATGAAAGTTGTAGATCCTTTAAAAATGTATATTTTATGATATGTAGAGTTTTTTGAAAAAACCATTCGTTTTTGAGGAAAAAGGAAAAATGTGAGTACATAGTCTAGAATTGCTTGGAATGGGATTGTCGCACTCCTGTCCACTATGAGACGTAAGAGGACCTACATTATTTGCGTATCTAACAACGTGGGTCCCTCCCGCCCCCACGAGGCTACATTTTTGATGTGACCAGTCACAGAAGTGCCCCCTCCCCTCACGAGACGTAGGAAAGGGGTAGGTATGGGACCTTCAATATTTATGCGACCAGTCAGAAGCCCTTTGTCAGAAGTTGCAAAGGGGAAGGTATGTGACCTTCATTTCTGGGAGCAGTCAAATGGATGCCCCCCCCCCCCCTCGACGAGACGTTGGAAAGGGAAAGATATGTGACCTGCATTATTGTTCTCGCTAATCATAGGAGTTGCCTTCCCGTATTATCCTGTTTTTCTGGAAAAATAATGGTTTAAGGCGATAAGTTTAAAAGAATCAAAAGATGTATTTTTTCAAGGGTTACAACTTTTATCTAAGATTTTTTTCTCTAAACCTAATATTTATTGAAATATAGTTCAAAAATAAAGAAAAATAAGTTTTTTTATGTTTGATCTTGAAAATAAAAGTTGTGTGTATTTTTTCTATCGTTTCTGTGTGGGGAATTTTTTTAAAATGACATTTGCAGAATTTCCTTAGAAGACTCTTAAACTTAAAATATAAACGTGATTTCATTTTTGCACAACATAGACCTGAGGTCTTAAAGTTTACTCTGCATATATAGTGAAACTCTTCTATAGCGCCGATTTTGGGTCTGGCGTTGGGTGGGAACTGACACATTATAGCCCGCTCCGCTTTTGTTTGTTCACGCCTTCTTGCTCGCCTGAGTGACAACAACAGTTCCCGCGCACCCCGCGCAGCTCCTGTTACACCTACCTGCAGCGCGGCGTCAATTCTCGGAATGACTATAGAAGGGAGAGTTATTTAAGGGTTTTAATGTATTAAAATTAATTTAAATAAAGAAGTTTTTGTTGTTTTAATAATACAAGTATATAAAGGGACATTGAAATAAGTAAGAAATTAATCAATTTTATTGACTTTTATTATTAATAATCTTTAACATGAGTCGGGGGAGGGATCCACATATCAGAACCGTGAGGCGGTATTGCGACCGCACGTCCAAACATTTACGGAAGCATCTCAATTGACAATAACAAGTGAATTAAAGTTACGAAACGCTCGTATCTTAGTCACGGACGAGTAGTGACTGGAAGATAGAGATAAGATTACAGCACGTGCAATGACCCCCATGGTTCATAGCCACTTAATTTCTAATGACCCTATAGGATCGGGAAATTTTCTTCCTAACAAATTAGGTACGAAATTTTTATAAATTAAAAAAGCAATATTGTGTACTTTTTTGGTAGATTTTTTTGATCTGGATCTATTTATACTGTCTAGGATGGAAGATCTGATCAAAATGCAATAAAAAAATATTTCCTATTTAACACGTAAGAATATTGCCCACAATTTTTAATTAATAAGTTTTTCACTTTTCTTTAGTCATAATTAACTAACAACATTTTACTGTCTTCTGATATTAAATCTTATTCTTTTTTCTACAATATCTTTTAAGTTTCATTGAAATTCTTTAGTTGGTTTCATAAATTTAAAGCCAAAAAATTACTTTTCTACAAAACTTATGAATTTATAACCCGCAAATAAGAATTTTTAACAAAACTAGATCATTTTCAACCAAAAAGTTGAATTTTCAACCCGAAAATATAAATTTACGAAAAAAAGTTCAATTTTCAACCCAAATATACAAATTTTCAATAAAAATGTTAATTTTTAACAAAATAGTGAAATTTTTTAACAAAATGTTGAATTTTTTATCAAACTGTTAAATTCAGAAGTAAAAAAATTTAATTTTTTGACAGCACTTTAGAGTTTTCAAGACAAATTTTAAATTTGTAACAAAAAAGTTTATTTTTAACCAAAAAGTTTAATTTTTCATTAAAATGTTGAAATTTCAAACCAAAAATAAAACAAATTTTCAATAATAATGTCAATTTTGAAACAAATTGTTGAATTTTCCACCAAGTTGTTGAATTTTTTAATTCAATCACGTTTATTTTCTACAAGTCAATAAACTTTCAACAATAAAGTTAATTTTTTACGAAAGCGTTTAATTTTCAACTAAATAGTGGAGTTTTCTATTAAACTTTTAAATTTGTATGACATACACACGAATTTTTCCAAGAACATTTGATTTTTAAACCAAAAAATACAAATTTTCAAAAAAGTCAATTTTCAACAAAGAAGTTGATTTTTAATAAATTGTTGAATCTTCTACTGGAGTAAACAAAAAATTAACTGTTGATTTGTGAAAATTAAATAAATTAAATAAATCTTAACAGCTAAAAATTAAAGAATTGGCACGTTTCAGTCTTTGCAGATTCTCATAAAAAATCAAAAGATCTGATATTGACCAAAAATTTGATTTAACAAGTTTTTGTATTTTTTTTCTTTCAAATTAACAAACAATTTTTTTTGGTATTATTATACTAAAGAGAATATTTTGTCTACAATACCTTTAAGTTTCAATCGATAATTCAAAAAAAAAATATTGATGCCGAATTCAAAATGCTGTAACTCCCGTAATTATAAAGATGTTCACAAATTCTTTGCTCTTATGTAAGACTTTAATTTCACAAAGCTTCATTAAAATCAAAGGACTACGTTGTACGAATATAGTAGACCAAAATCCAGCGGCAGACTGGGTACCCAGGGGCGCGGCCGGGACCCATACTGGGGGCGACTAATAAAAAAAAAACACTGGAAAAAAGGAAAAATTGTTTCTGAGGATAACGAGCATAACTTTGTGAATTATAAAAACAAGACAATCAAAATACGTATGTTTCAATACCAATGCATATAATGAATTAAATAATATAAATTAATTGAAACGATACATTTTTCAGAGTAAATTGTAGGACACTTTCTTACTTTACTGGTATTATTTATAGAAGTAGAAGTGTAAATCGTGAATATTATTGAATATTCTTTTCACTCTTTCAATTGCAATCTAAAACATATTAATTTTTTTAAACAATAGAATCTTTTTGGGGCACCTTGGCATGGCTCAGGGGCGCCAAACAAGGGGGACGCAACCGGGGTTTACAGGCTGCGCCCTCATGTCAGTCCGTGACTGCCAAAATGCAAAAAATCGCGTGATTGAAATGAAAGTCAGTATTAAGGGGGGTTTTTAGGACGCTAATGCTGAATGCGTGGTAGAAAATTGAAAATTCAAAACAGGGGAGCAAAAAGCCAAAAGGTTTTAATGTTCTTTCATTTTCAATAGTTGAATTTTGAATTTTTCTCATTTTCTAACTGTTAAAAATTCAACTTTCTGCATTTTTAACGGGATTTTTTAAATGTTGAAAATAATGTAATAAATAATCTTTCAAGACTGAGTGAATATATAATTTTTAACACTTTTCAATCCAAAATTTCCTTATTTTATATTGAATAAAATTTAAGACTATCAGCTGTTGAAAATTCAAGAAAAAAATCAAATTAACTACAGTTGGAAGTTTTTTACAGTAGTAATTTTCAACAATTAAAAATTGACTTTCTGGTTAAAAACAAAAACGATTTATTGAATATTTTTCTCTTTTAGTAGAGAATTGTAACTATTTGATTGAAAATGAACTTTTTTTGTTGAAACTTCAACTGATTTTTAGAAATATCGGCTTCAAGTTTCATAAGATAATAGAAGATTGAACTATTTTGTTGAATGTTCAATAATTTGATTAAAAATCAACTTCTTTGTTGAGAATTCAATTGTTACATAGGAAAAAAAATTCTCTTAAAAATATAACAATTTGGTAGAATATCCAAGAATTTAGTTAAAAATTAAATTTTTTGTTGAAAATTCATATTTTCGGGTTGAAAATCCAAAGGTTTTGTATGTTAAATCATCCTTTTTAGTTGACAATTTAATCTTTACAAGAAAATTCAACAATTTGTTTGAAAATTCCATTATCCATTTAAAAAATCAAATATTTGATTAAAATGCATTTTTTTCGGGAAAATTCATATTTTCTATTTTTAAGTTATTTTCTTTTGCTTGAAATTTCAACATTTTAATAGAAAATTAAAAAATGTAGTTGAAAATGTAGGTTTTGGTAGAAAATTTAACTTTTTATTTGAAAATTCAACTATTTTGTAGAAAGTCCAACAATTTTTATAATAAAGACATAATTTGGTTTAAAATTAACTTTTTTTGTAATTTCAATTTTTTAGTTGAAAATTCAAATATTTGTCTGAAAATTAACTCTTATGGGAGAAATTCAACAATTTTGTTAAAAAATTAAACTTTTCTTTAATAAATTCAAGTTTTGTGTTTAAATTTAACTTTGTCGTTGAAGATTTATATATTTGGGTTGAAAATTCAACTATTTAGTTGAAAATTAACTTTTTCTTTAAAAATTTATAAAGTTAAGTTAAAAATTAAATTGTTTTTACTAAATGTGCATACTTTCGTTGTAAAAATTTAACTTTTTAATTAAACTTTTCTTGAGTAATTCAAGTTTTTTGTTCCAATTTAACTACGTCGTTTCAAGATTTATATATTCGGTTGAAAATTTAACTATTTAGTTGGGAATCAATTTCTTCGTTGATAATGTATGAAGCTGAGTTAAATTTACAAATTTAAATAAAAAATTACTTGAAAATTAAATATTTTTCTGGAAATAAACATTTATTTTAAAAATTTAACAATTTAAACAAAACTTTTCTTTAAGAAATTCTAGTTTTTTGTTTAAATTTAACGTTGTCGTTGAAGAGTTACCTATTTGGGTTGAAAATTCTACTATTTAGTTGGGAATTAACTTTTTCGTTGAAAATTTATGAAACTGAGTTATAAATTAAACTGTTTTTACTAAATATGCATTTTTTGCCTTTAAATTTCAACATTTAAATAAAAAAACTTTGCAATTTGATAAAAAAGTGAACTTTTTTTGAAAAATCAACCACTTAATTTAAAATTTATATATATACTAGGTTGTAGTTTCAATTTTTTAGTTAAAAATTGAAATATTTGTCTGAAAATTAACTTTCATGTAAAAAATTCAACAATTTTATTGAAAATTTAAACTTTTTCTGAAGAACCCTCGGCTGCGCCCCCATGCCAGTCCGACACTGCCAAAGTGCAAAAAATCGCGTGATTGAAATGAAAGTCAATACTAAGGGGTCTTTTAGGATGTTAGTGATGAATTCATTGAAAAAAATTGAAAAATGCAAAACGGGGTATCAGAAAGCAACAAGTTCTTGAACTCAGCTGTTTACTAGTTAACTGGTTAATTGAAATTTTTTTTCCAGTTGTCGGAGAATCGCAGAGCCCCCTGGACCCGTGGTCGATCGTCTGGTACATCGGCTCATTTGGTGGTCTGGTGGCATTTTTCCTGATAGTGAGCTGTTCCGAATGGTGCTGTCGACGAGGGGCCAGGCCCATCACTGTACCCTACATTCAACGAGGAGAGGTCATTAGCAGTGCTCAAGGAGTGACCGAGACTCCGCCACCTCCTTATCACCTTTTTGCACCTCCGCCTTATGATTCGATCAATTATGCCGACCTCACTGATAAGGCTTCGGGAGAGAAGCTCGACATTTATGTGATATCAATGCCTATTCAGAGCCCAGTGAACCAAGTGCCAGCGTAAAAACCCACACGACAATCCTCTGAACGAGGATGACCCATCAACTGTTAAATGACACCGAAAGTGTCGACTCTCTGATACCGTTTTCTGGATCTCAATAAAAAAAAAAGAACTTTTCGATCTTCCTGAACGAGGCAATATCGAGAGGTTTCAAATCCATAAGATCTAGAACTATACGACCTCAAAGTGATGAGTCCAAGATTTCTGAAGAATGATGACGAAAGATGAAAGGGAGATTATAGATTAGGGAGACGATTACATGTATGGGTGCACTATCGTCGGAAAAAATCACTGATAACTTTGAAACGTGATAACTCGGTCGGAAGTATTAATAGACACATGAGGTTTAGTGGAGATATACCTTGATATCTTGTCTTTAATTTAAGCCGGAAAAACTTAAAAACTATTAACGGGTTCGTGAGTTATGAATAAAAATGTGGAAGCGTTGCGTCGAGTTTCAGTAGCCAGGCCAGTAGATGAGTAAAGTGGGTTCTAACGCGAGAGTCCTACCCTACCGGCATCGAGAAGTTTCCACCTGTAGTGGTTCGTGTCCGTGCTAAAGTTTCTAGAAAAAAAGGGGTTCGTATCCGTGCTAAGCTTTCAGATCGTTCTTGAAGGGCCTTACTCATCTACTGAAGCCGTTTAACACGCTTGGATATTTGTAATAATATCTCGGGAACCAGTTAGGACTTTTCAGTTCTGATTGGCTTAAATTAAAGTCAAAGTCTCAACGTTTATGTCCTCTTTATCTCGAATTTTTGCTACATTTTTTTAGGTCTTGACAGGAGTTGTTAAACAAAATTCGAGAAGGTCAGAAATATCTCGATAAGCTTCATTCTCGACCGAGTTATCGTTCTTAAAAGTTGAAAAGGGACATTTTGTTTTCTAACAAAAAGTCAAGAGCCCAAAATTGTATCACGAATGACTTTTTGAGATTCCATTCTGAAAGTAGAAATAGTGCAAATGTGGAAAAACTCTTCTTCGATGCAAAAATTGTCGATATTTCCATTTTTGTCTTCAATTTTGCAATGATTATTAGCAACAATTTTGTAAAATTTAGGTAATATTTTCTCAATAAAACTTGAGAGGTGATGAATTTGAAACCTGGGTTCGTCAAGCGAAGATAAACTCGCGATAGTGACTTCAATAAAAATTACGCAACTCGAGTCGCGAGTCGAGGAGATGATTAGAATTAGGATTTTTTTTTAATCTCATAAATTTCGTACTGAAGAGTCTATTGGACGACTATTATTTTTCCAAAACATTATTTGCCAATGGCGAACCGTTTTTGCAAAAATCGGCTTTTTTAATTTAGTTTTTTATAGACTAAAATATTTTTGTTTAATAAATTCTCATTTAAAATTGTCCAAATGGTCCAAAACGATTTTAATTTTAAACAAAAAAGACGAACAAGCAAAACAGATTATTTTTTAAGCAAACAATTTTTTTCAACCCAAAAGAGAAAATTTTCATCGAAAAAAATGAATTTGTCAAATCGTTTAATTTTCAAGTCAAAAATTTCAATTTTCTGCAAAACAGTTAAATTTTCAATTTGAAAATATGAATTTTCAACAAAAAAGGCAATTTTCAACCAAGCCGAATTTACAACTAAAAAGTTGAAATTACCTGCAAATATATGAATTTTAACATAAAAGACATTTTCATCCAAATAGTTGAATTTTTATTCCGAAAGTATGAATTTTTTATTAAAATATTTTAATTTTGAACTCAGCTTTATAAATTTTCAAAAAAAGGTCATTTCCAAGTAAATAGTTGAATTTTCAACTAAATTGTTCAATTTTTAAGTCAAAAATATAAATTAAAAAAAATTTTATTTTGAACCAAACTGTTGTATATTATAAAAAGTTATTACATTTTTAAGCCCAAGATAAGAATTTTCTACAAAAAATACGATTTTTCAACTGGAAAGTTGAGTTTTCAACTAAATTGTTGAATTTTCAGTTAAATTGTTAAATTTTAGGGTCAAGAAGATGAATTTTTCACCTAAAATTTGCATTTTCAACAAGAAAAGTACATTTTTAACCGAATTGTTGAATTTTTCATTCAAATTTTGAAATTTTTAGCAAATTGTTAAATTTTCAAGACAAGGAGATTGAGTTTCTACAAAACAATTGAATTTTTAACAAAAAAGTGAATTTTCAACCAAATCATTGAATATTCATCAAAACGGTTGATTTTCACACAAAAGAGTGGAATTTTCAACTACATATGTACTTTATTTTTCAGCTAAAAAGTTAAATTTTCAACTTGAAAAAATGATTTTTTATACAAAACTTTAAAATTTGTAACCAGGAAAATTCATCTATAAAAAAGTTGAATTTTCAACCCGAAAATATAAATTTTCCACAAAGAATTTAATTTTCAACTAAATTATTGGATTTTGTAAATGTTTTGGGTTTTTAACAAGAAAGTTAATTTTTAACTGTTAAAAATTAAAGAAAATTAGAGAACCGTCAAAACTGAATTTCCTGCTGTAAAAAATTTCCAACTGTGGTTAAATTTTTTTTTAATTTTATAGGCACAAAAGATTATTTATTATATTATTTTTAACATCTAGAAAATTCAGATAAAAAAATAAAGAAATTTGAAAAATGAATTTTCCACTTTTCAAAATTGAAGGAAATTTAATTTTTAACCATCGAAAAAATTAGAAAATTAAAAACTCAAATGTTGAAAATTTAAGAAAAATAAAATTTAAACTGTTAAAATTGGAAGAATTTTGGAAATTCTTTAAGGAAAGTTAAATTTCAACATTTGTAAAATAAGAAAAATAGAAAATTCAACTATTGAAAACTGAAGATAATAAAAAATCCATCCGTTAAAAATGAAAGAAATTTAAATTAAATCGAAAATTCAATTGTTGAAAATTGAAGAAAATTTACTTTTTAACAGTTTAATTTCGATCTGCTGAAAATTCAAAAATTTGGTTTTATGAATTGACATGTTATGGGAAAAAATTCTCATGTAAATTTAGGTAAATGTAACATTTTTAACGCTTGTTTAAAAAAAAATCACTTTTTCTTTCATTTTCAGCAGTTAAAAAATGAAGAACATAGAAAACTGCAATTTCCGCAGTTGAATTTTCAATTGTTCAAAATTGAAGAAAATTTTTAATTAAATTTTTCACAGTCGAAAAATGAAGAAAATTGAAAAAAAAATTTAATTTAAGCTGTTTATATTGAAAAAATATTTAAAATTCAATTTTGAACAGTACGATAAAATAATAAAACATTGCAAACATCAATTTTCAACCCATGAAAATTTACATTTCTTTTTTAATTTTTAACAGTTAAGAGTTAAAAATTTGATTAAATATAAATTTTAGATGACAATTTAATAAATAAACATTTCAATCCCTAATTTTTTTAATTTCATTTTGTCAGGAAGCTGACAATTAATGTTACTATAATGTACTCAAATGTACCAAAGACTGCGCTTCCACTTGATTCTGCGTACGAAATTATGAATAGTGTATAACAAATTTTTTTAGGTTTGTAATAATTCCGATGAAATGACGTCGAATATTTGCTAGTCATAAAAAGTGATGATTGATTGTTGAATGGCAAAACGCGAATCACCCATGGAGCGAAAGTAGCTCGGCAATAAAAAGAATAATATTACACACTTCCATCATAACCGAGAAATGGTGATTGATAAGCACAATTATTCAGAGTTATTTCGATCTTGCCAATAAAAACAATTTTCAGTAGAAAAAATTATGCAAATTATTATCAGATACGATTGCGTCTTTGGATTTATATTGCAGTTTGCTTACGCATTTTCACAGAAAAGTTTCATTTTTATGGGCCAATCGAAAATTCAGTTTGCATACATTTATGAGTTTTCTCTGAAATACAATTTATTTGAAGTTATTGCAAAATTTATGAGACAAGATGAAAAATTTAGATGGAAAAAATCGAATTGATTCACATCATAATCAGTAATAAATTAATTTAAAAACTGTAAATTAAATTTATTTATGATTTTATGAACATCAAGTGGATTCCGTATCTAGTCTCCGTGTCTAGTCTTCGTATCTAGTCTCCGTTTCTAGTTTCCGTATCTAGACTCCATTCTGAAAATAAAGTGTTCCATTTAATTTATGACAGAATTGACAGAGTTTTTTGTTTCATAACTTTAAAGATTTATTTAAAAACCATTTTTATATCAATTGTACATTAAAACTAGAAGAAGCTTTAAGTAACATCAATCAGGTTATTTTTCATCCAATTTTTCATCCAAAAATATGAAATTTAAAAAATGTAAAAATTTTGAAACAAAAGTAATTAATTGAATTTTTAACGATATAATTCAATTCTAAAAAATGAAATCAGTAAAATAAATTAACTGCGATGTTTTTAATCAACTAAAAATTAAAATTATTTATTATTTCGCGAAAAAACACAATAAAAATGATTAATTTCGCCAAAAATTTTTAATTTAGTAACTCGAGAAACTGCAAAATGAATTTATTTTCAAGTTTATGTGCATTGAGTGGACTCCGTATCTATTCACTGTATCTCTTTTCCGTATCTAGTCTCCGTATCCAGATTTCAAATAGCTAGACTCCGTATCTAGACGCCGTTCCATAAATAGAGTGTTCCATTTTATTTATGACAGAATTTTCAGATTTTTTTGTTTCGTAACTCTTAAAATTTAAATAAAAACCATTTTTATTTTAATTTTATATTGAAACTAGAGAAATCTTCAGGTAAAAACTATTAAGTTAATTTTCAACCATGTAGTTGAATTTTCTAACAAAAAATTTTTATTTTCTACCAAATTTTTAACTTTTACACTAAAAAGGATGAATTATTCATAAAATAATGAAATTTTCACCCCCAAAATTTGAATTTTCAACAAAAAGATTTAATTTCTACAAAAAAAAGATGGATTTTCAACTCAATAATATCGATTTTTGACAAAAAATATCATTTTCAAACTGATTTTTGAGCCTTCAAACAAATCGTTAAGTTTTTAAATAAAACATATTTGACTTAAATCAAAAAAAAAATGTCATAAATGCATACGTGATAGTATAAATATGTATGTATTTTGAACTGCTGACAATTTAAATCGTAAAATAAAAAAACAACTTTATAAAATTGAAGAAAATCGAAAATTCAGAAGTAGAAAATTCCAACGATCGACTTTAAACAAAAATAATAGAGAATGAAATGCTTATTTATATTTTTCCTAGAACTTTCAGACATTCACAATTTTAAAGCTAAAAATTAAAGACAATTATAAATTCGATTATTAAATAGAATCATGAATAATGACTTCAATATTTTATTGTAAAATCAAAATTGAACGTTAATTCTCCAATTAAATAATTATTCAATATTCAAAAGTTTAATTTTCGTCATGTAAAAAATTAAAAATTCAGTTCTTTGAATTCAAATGTCATTTTTTTTTAATCTACATGAAAAACCATCTAAATATAATATTTTTAACACTTGTTTTAATATTAAATTTACTTTTTCTTGGCTTTTTGACAGTTAAAAGTGAACAAAATTGAACATTGAATTTTGAACTGTTAAAGATTGATGGAAATTCAATTATTACATTCAAAAAATGTAGAAAATTGAATACTCAAATGTTGAAAATTAAAGAAAATTGAAATATAAACTATTTAAGAAAATTAAATTTTCAAATGTTGGAAAATAAGGAAAATTGAAAATTCAACTGTTAAAAATTGAAGAAAAGTCAGAATTGAGTTTTTAGAAATTGAATTTTTTCATTTAAATGTTTAAAATTTTCAAGCGTCGAAAAATGAAGACAATCAAAAAGTTATCTGTTAAACTTTTGAAAAAATAAAAAATTAAACTGTTGAAATTGAAAGAATATTGAAAATTCAAATTTCAACAGCAGAATTTGCAGCTGTTAAAACAATTTTCAACTGTTAGAAAATTGTAAAAATTAAAAACTCAACTATTGATAATTGAAGAAAATTGAGAATTCAAATGTTAAAAATTAAAGAAAAGTGAGTATTTAATTTTCATCATTTAAAAATTTAAAAATTCGTGTTTATGAATTTCTAATACTTTTCAAAATTGAAGCTAGTTGAATTATGAACTCAAAAATATGAATTCTCAACATAGAATTTAATTTTCAATTGAATAGTAAAGTTTCATAGAAAAATTGTTGAATTTTCCACCAAATTGTTAAATTTTCTACCAAAATAAAAAAAATAAATGATAAAATTCAAATTCAAGCTGTTAAAAAATAATTATCTCTGGTTTCGCTGGGATTCGAACCTAGGTCTACAGTTGCCGGTCAGGTGTTCTAACCTACTAAGCTATGTGTTAGCGCACCAGACCAACACTTTGTAAACGCGGGTTCGAATCCCAACGGAACCAGAGACGATTTTTTTTCACAGAAAATTAAAAAATATAAAAAATAAATAAATTTATAGAAGAATTAATTAACATTAAGCTATTGCAAGTAATTAAGAAAATGGATTGATGAGAAAAGTTCATTGTCCAGAGTTTAAGCGTATTTTTGCTTCTCTGCTTGTTAATTAAACGTGAACGATTATCGACCGAGCCCTTATAAATAAATTCTGGAACCAATCTTGCATATTTTAGTAGTTCGAGATAAACTAGAACGAGTCTGAGCTAAATTTAAAAAAATATATAGATTTTCAAAATACCAACAAGAAAAGCGATGCAATTGCAATTATCTTTTTATTAAAGTTATTATTTATTAAGGCGTAGCATAAAATACAAATTTCAGAAAATGAAAAACCTTCTTGTCTGAAAATCAACTGTTGAAAATTTGGTTCCGATCAAAAAATTGCTGAGGATTTTGGCAAAAATTGTCCGGTAACCCCGGAGCTCTATGAAAAATATTTTTGTTGTTACATTATTTTTTTATTAAAACCATCGTTCTCCAAAAAAATCGAAAAAGCGTGAGAGAAAGTAAAAAAAATTGTTTTTATTGTTTTCAAAATGGATGGGCATTTTCAATGTTACTTATTATTGGACTTCATGAATATAATTTTAAATAATGAATATAATTATAGTGACGAATTCATTTTTTTATATTGTTGTATAATGTTGTATGTTGTATTATATTGTATTTTTAATATTTTATACGAAAATATACAAGAATTTACCATTTTTGCATAAAAAAATGTTGTTCTTTTGTTCTAGGGTGATAAAATATTTGAAACACTGGAAGGAGATAATTTTGCGCTTAATTGTGCAAGTAACTGCTATTTTAACAATTATATTCATTTATTAAAAAAAAATAAAAATCATTTTCACCGGAAATTGAAAAAAATCAAGTTTTTTATAACAAATTATAACTAGCTCAATTAGAGTTTTAAGAGTTAAAAATGGTGATTCTAATTTTTCATGGAGTCCACTAATAAATAGAATTAAAAAAGCCTACTTCATTCAAAAAATAAAGATTTAAAATTTTTTTCTCCTTTTTTTCTCGAGACAAGTTGTTTAAATGGAAAAAATCATAGAAAAAAATTTATTTTATACAGGACTTTATCAAACTTTTATTGAAACAATATTTAGATACAACCAATAATTTTGAAGTAAATTAAGAAAAGCATGGTTTATTCGGGTTTTCCGGGCATATTCTCAGAATTCCCGAAAACATTTTTTTGGGGTCAAATTTTACACAGTTCAGTTTTAGGTAAAAATAAAAAATGAAACCCAGACTGACTATTAATGTTCCAAAATATTATTTCTCAACGGTGGAATATTAAAGAAAATCGATTTTTCAACTCTTGAAAATCGAAGGAAATTGAAAATTGATGTTTAAAATTTTAAAAAGTGAAGGGATGTGCAAAATTCAACTAAATGAATTGGCAGAAAATTCTACTTTTGAAAATGAAAGGAAATTGAATTTTAAACAGTTGAATATTTAACATTTAAACATTCAGTTTTCAATTTTCTTTAATTTTCAACTGTTAGAAATTCGAAAAAATTGACTTTTTTCAAAAATGGTTTTTATGTATTGAAATGTTGATTTATTAAATTCCCATATAAAATTATGTAAATGAATTGAAAAAATGAAAAATTATAATTTAGAAAATTAAAGAAAGTAGAAATTGATTTCTAAAAGTTGAAAAAATTGAATTATAATCGCTTTTTTATTTACAACAGTTAAATATTCAACTATTGAAAACTTAAGGACATTGAAAATTTAATTTTCAACAGTTCAAAAATTGCAAAACTTGCTGAAAATAAAAAATTTAACATTTGAAAGTTCAAGTAAATTTCAGTGTTGAAAATATTAGGAAATTGAACATTTAATTTTCAGCAGTTGAAAGTTTATCTTTAATTTTTTTCAATGCTTTTTAATACAAAATTCGCTTTTTTGTTTTCAACAGTTAAAAAATTCAACTATTAAAAATTGCAGGAAACTAAAAAATTAACTTTCGAAAATAGAAAAAAAATTATTTTTAAAACTAGAAAATTGCAAAACTTGCTGAAAATAAAAAAAGAAACTTTTGAAAGTTGAAGTATATTCCACTTTTGAAAATTTAAGGAAATTGAAAATTTAATTTTCAACAGTTGAAAGTTTAGCTTACAATTCAACTGTTAACAATTGAATAAAAGTGAAAATGTTCAAAAAATTAGAATTTAGGATTTTAAAAAAATGCCAACTCTGATCATCTCCTTGTACAGAAATACGAAACCAAGTTGGCTAAGATAAAACTTTGGCTGTAGAATGCGAAGCACATATAAATAATATTTAATCCAAAGATGACGTAGATGACTTTTCGGTTGACCCCAATCGCCACCATTTCAAGGTCATCAATTGCACTCTATTATGCGAATTATACGCTATTGCCATAAAAAAAACTGCTGAAGATGTCTGCAATGTACGTGCAAGTTAAGCCAACTGCGAAGTGCCGAAGAGAAAAAAAAGGAATCTGTGCCATTCGATAATAAACTCGAACTTTTGATCCAATCCGAATTTAACGTAATACGCCATATGCCAATTGCCGTAAAAATGAGTTCTCACAGACACGTAGTATTGCTGCAAGGTTGGTGCAATGTTGCTGCGAAATTGCTGTGATTTTAATGAAATTTTATTAAAATGTCGGTGAAATGCTCCTACAATGTTGGTGCAATGTTGCTGCAATGTTGGTGCAATGTTGCTGCAATTTTGCTGCAAAGTTCCTGTAGCATTGCTATGATTTAAATGAAATTGTATTGCAATGTTGGCGCAATATTGCTACATGATTTATGAGATGTTGCTACAAGGTTGGTGATATATTGCTGCAACGCTCCGGCATAGGTAGTGCAATGTTGCTACAAATTTCCTGAAATATATGAATAACTTCTTCTAGCCGATATTGTCGTAAAGTTGCTGCAATCTTTTTGCAATTTTGCAATACATGAATCTCCCCTGATAATCCATATTGCTGCAACTTTGCTACAATATTGATATTTCAATAAAAAAGATATAAATTATAACTAATTAACAGTAAAATTCATTTAAAAAATTAGTTTCCCACAAAATAGTTGAATCCAAAAATATTTTAATTTTTCACCGAGAAGATCAATTTTCAACGAAAAATGTAAAAGTATTTGCAATAAAAGACAAAATATCAAACAAATTATAAAGTGATGAGAAAAATAATTTTTAGTCTAAAAATAATTTTTAGAAGATTCTTAAGAATCAATTGAATAAGGTTTTTAAATATTTTAGACATTTTGAAAAATATAGGACCTTTAGAATTTCGGAAGCAATTTAAAAATATTTTACCAATTTTCGAAAATGTTTTAGTTTTAGAACGTTTTCAATCTCTTCGAAACTTTTTAAATTCTGAATTATTTTTTTAAGTGACTCAGTTTTCCTAAAAAAAATTTTAAAATATCAAAGTCAAAAAAATTACATGAAGATCTTCTAGATTCTATCCACGTTTTTCAAAATCTTAAAAAAAATATCTTCTAGAATTAATTTTTCAAAATGTTAATAATTTTAAGTTTTTCCAGGATTCCTAAGAAAAGTTTTTTATTTTCTTGAATTCTCTCGAAATTCTTAAAAAGTTACAAAAACTTTAAAAAATTTAATTTGGTTTTAAATTTCTGAAATATATTTGTAATTATTTTTCAATCTATTCAAAATTTCTAAACTTTTTGAATAATTTGTATCGTGATTTTAATTTTCCTACATTTTTGGAAAAATCTGTAAAAATAAGAAAAAATGCCTCAAAAACTTACAGGTTTTTATTAACATTTTTAAAAATCTTTAGAAATATTTAAAAATCTTTTTCAATTTTCTAAGCAAATTAATTTTGAAAAAAAATCGTTTACCACTAAGAAATCTTAGAAAATTGTACCTATTAAAAACTTTTAGAATTTTTAAAAAGCTTACAAATTTTTTTTATTAGATCTTTAAAACTACATTTTGTTTCAATGTCTTTTAATTTGTGTTATAATTTCCTTTTATTATTCATTTTCCAAATTGAAAATCAAGATATAAAATTAATCTTCAAAACAAATTTAATTTTCCGAGAAATCTTAATAGTGTTAACCATAATAAAATTGCCGCATTTAGACATTTATATATTGCAACATTGCACCAACTTTACAGCAATATTAATTAGAATACAGACGTATATCGTGAACCTTGCACCAACGTTGCAGAACCGTTGCAGCAATATTGCACCAATGTTGCAGCAACTTAGCAATTGAAAAATTAAACTTAAACCAGTATTCTAAATATAATTTCTCAGATTCGAAAGTAATTGCATTTCTGAAATCTGGCAATAAACATACTATATTATAATTTAAGTTTGTAAGTCACAACTGTATTTATTTTAGATCATAAGTTAGCGAAAATTATTATAATCGTAAATCTTAATTTATGAAAAATAAAATATTTAGTTAGCTCTTAGCAAATTTTCAGTAATTGAAAATCGAAAATAGTTTTTAATTAAATATTAGAGAGAGGCCTGATTGAATGAGTGGAATAGGATTTAAGTAGTTTTTTGAAAAAGGTTTATAAATAGTTTATAAACAATTTATTATAAAAAATATTCTCTTGTGTGTGTACTTCTGTCACATTTGAATTAGGGCTATTAGCGGTAAATTTTTTCGTTTTAATTTTTTAATTTAAAACACATCTGATCTCAACTAGTCGCTCAAATGTGTGTGTGTGTGTGTGTGCAATGTGCCTGAATGACGTAGCAGACACGAAATGTCAATTATAATTATGCAATGAGTCGTTACAATTTAATGTTCTTCTATGGTGACGCTCAGTCACTATTTATTTTTTATATTTTTATACAAAATGTCGTTACTGATAATAAAGTTACATTCTCTCATGCGTTAATTTTGAGCCTATCTTTATTTCATTATTTTTATCTAATAAAAATTTGATTATGGATCAACCACAAATTAATTTTTAACCAAGAATTTTCTTAAAAAATACGATTTTTTGAAAGACAGTTAAATTTTCAACACAAAAAGATAAAATTTCGATAATAATTTTCATTTTCTGCTCACAGATGAATTTTTAACAAACAATAATAAAATTTCTACTAATTAGATTCATTTTCTACCAAAAGACGAATTTTTAACAAAATATTTGAGTTTGAAGCCAAAAAGACAAACATTTTTGATAACTTAATTTTTAACTTACAAAAGATGAATTTTTCACGAAAAGATGCTATTTCAACAAAATGCATCAATTTTTAAACAAACAGTTGAATTGGCAAACAAAAAAGACGGGTTTTTTAGAAGATAGTTAAATTTTCAAAACGAAAATTTCATTTGTCGAGAAAAAAGTAGATTTTCAGCCAAGAGAGATAAATTTTTAACTAAGAAGTATTAATTTTCTATAAAAAGACACATTTTCAACAAACTACATGAATTTTTGACCAAATAATGGAATTCTCAAGCGAGAATGACAAATTGTTAGAAGATAGTTAATTTTTCAACTTAACAAATTGATTTTTTGAGAAATAAAATTTTTTTTAAGCAAAATAGTTGATTTTTTACACGAGAGCTGGATTTTTAACATAAAAAAATGAATTTTCCACCAAAGGAGGTAATTCTAAAAAATTAGTACGATTTTAAGACTTGCATGTTGGTGTCGTTAATAAAAAAGTGTGCAGTGACAGGCGGTGAGAAGTTTTTACAAAGTTTGTGTGGAAGGTGTGAGTGAAGTGTGAGGGTGGAAGTCTAGGAGGTGAGTACGGTTCTGTTACAGTTACCGACGGAAGAGCGGGAGGTGGGCAGCGAGAGTACTGGCAGTGCTGGTAGTGAAGTAGACGGGGAGGAAATTTCCAGAGGGACACGACACAGGGGGCACAAAATTTGGCGACGTCTTTACGACACCGTTACGACATCCTTACGACAACTTTACGACATCCTGTGTCCATGTCATTTCGTAACGACATGGACATAGGGCGTCGTAAAGTTGCCGGAAAGATGTAGTAACGATGTCGTAAAGACGTCGCCATATTTTGTGCCCAATGCGGACGGTCAGTTGTGCGTGGCCCGGTGTAAAGTGGCGCGTCAGGAAGGAGAAAGAATTGGAGCGGAAGAAGCGATCAGGCAAGGAAGAGAGCGTCCAGTGCAAGTGAGGGACAAGATCTCTTGAAGAGGAAAAGGGACAAGAAAGAGTGTCCGGAGAAAAATGCGCTGGAGAGTCCCTTTAAAAAAACGTACGAATACGTAGGTCACCCCCTCCTCAATGGAGGGGCAGACAGAGAAGGAAGCTATCCGGGTGCTGATAGGCGAGGTCAGAGCGTTGCGGGAGGACGTAAGGGGGGCATGGAGCAGATGGAAAGTATGAGGGAGGACCTGAGGGTAAGAGATGAGAGATGGGGAAAGGAAGTAAAAGAGCTGAGGGGAAAAGTAAAAGGATTTCAGAGGGAGTTGGAGTCGGTAAGGAAGGAAAAAGAGGATAAAATAAAGGAGATGGAAGAAGATATTAGGATGTGGAAGGAAAGGGAGGTGAGGGTGGAGGGCAGGTCGGGAATGGAAGAAGTGGACAGAGGAGAGGGTGAGAAGCAAGGTATTTGGGAAAAAGTGGAGATCATGATAGAAGAGAAAGTGGGAGAGCGTAGGAATGAAAAGGTGGAAAGAGCGGATGGGGAAAGGATAAGGGCAATGCAGTTGAGAATGGAGAGAAAAGAGAAGGCAGATAGCAGAAATAATATAGTGATAAGAGGATTGATGGTCAAGAGCGGGGAAGAAAGGGACGGGGTGGAAGCGCTGCTACAGAGCATAGGGTGGGTTAAAGGCAAGGCAGGGAAAGTTAGGATAGAGGGGTGACAGGAGATTGAAGTGGCGGTGGTGGAATTAGAGAGCTGGGAAGAAAAATTGGAGGTAATGCGTAACAAAAATAGGATAAAGGACAATAAGGTTTTTATCGATCAAGATTTGACGAGGAAGGAAAGGGATGTTCAGAGAATGCTAAATGTAAGGGCTATGAAGGAGAGGAACGAAGGTAGGGTATCGGAAAATAAAAATAGACGAGAAAATGTGGGTATGGGACGAGGAGAAGGAGGTTTTGAAGGAAGAGCAGGGGAATTTTGTTTCAGGGGAAGTAGGGGGTGGGAGTAAAGCAGGGTGGAGGCATGTTAAAGGTGTTGTACTGGAACGTAGCAGGGGTAAAGAAGAAAGATGAGGATTTCTGGAGGTATATTCAGGAATTTGATGTGATTGGACTGGTAGAGATGTGGGTAGAGAGAAAGGAATGCGATAGAGTAGAGCGAAAGTTGCCAAGGGTGGAGGCTACAGGAGGCGGTAAAAGTGAAAAGAAAAAGAAGGGCTAGTGGGGGAGTTATAACAGGGGTTAAGGATGGATCAGAGGAAGAAGTTCATGGAGAGGGAGAGGGGGAGGGCGCGCAACTGAGGGCTGTAAAGATCGGAGGGGTGATGTATAAGTTTGTGACTGTGTCCAATAAGGATAGAATGGAAAGGATTAAAGAAAGGGTAGAAAACTTACTAGGAGAGAGAGATGAGGGTATGGTGGTAATGGGGGGAGACTTTAATGCGAGAATTGGGCGGGAATGCAGCCTGTACCAGGAAGGGGAGAGCTTTGAAAGAAAATCGAAGGATAAAATAATAAATAAAGAGGGGGAGATTCTAAGAGACTTGATGGAGCATAGAGGGTGGGCGGTGGCGAATGGTATGGTAAAAGGGGACGAAGAGGGAGAATACACGTATGTGAGTAAGAGGGGTGTATCGGTGATAGACTACGTGATTATTAATATGCAAGGGTTTGAGGAGATAGAGAAATTCGCAGTGGAAGAAAGGGTGGAATCAGACCATCAGCCATTGAGTTTGTAGATACAGGAGGAGGCTGGCGAAAGGCAGGGTGGGGAAGAAGGGTCGTTAGGGGAGAGGGCGTCATGGTCGAGAAAGGTGATAGAGAAGTATCAGGAGCAGTTGGGCAACGTAAGCTTTGAGGGGGAGTCCGTGGACGAGATATGAGAGGATCTACAAGAGGAAGTGAAAGGGTTTGTGCAAAAGAAGGTATTTAGGAAAAAGAAGAAAGGAATGGCAAAACCGTGCTGGGATAGGGAACGTAAAATAATGAAGAGAAAGTTGAAAAAGAAGTACAGGAAGTAGAAGGAAGGAACCGCGAATAGGGAGGAGTACGTAGAAATCAGGAAGGAGTTTAGGGCGATGTGTAAGAAGAAAGAGCAGGAAAAAGAAAAAGGGCTGGAAGAGGAGTTGAGAAGTGTTAAGACAGAAGGGGACGTGTGGAAGATAATTAATAGGCTTAGGAAACGTAGGTGGGGATGAGTGAGAAGATAGGGAGCGAAGAATGGAGGAAATTTTTAAAGGATTCATTTCAGGGGTCAGATACTCGAAAGAGAGATGAGGGCATTAGAAGAAACAGAGAGGCAGATGAAGAGGAGGTGACCGACGAGGAGATAGAGAAGCAGATAGGGAAGTTGAAAAAATCGAAGGCAGGAGGGATTGACGAAGTAGAGAACGAAGCGTGGCTGTTTGGCACACAAGAGGTAAGGCAGAGGCTAAAGGGGGTAGTGAAAAAAGTATGGAGGGGAGAAAGATTCTCAATAGGGCGAAGAGAGGAGTTGATCATTCCACTGTATAAGAAAGGGGATAGGGAGAGGCAGGAAAATTATAGAGGAATTGCGCTCATGAATACTGCGTACAAAATATACGCGATGGTGTTAGCAGATAGACTGTGAAAAGACCTTGAGGGGAAAGGAGTATTGCCGGAGACGCAGGCAGGCTTTAGGCAGAGAAGGAGCACTATTGACAATATTTACGTCTTGCAATACGTGGTGGATAGAGAATTAACCAAAAAGGGTGCCAAAGAGTATGCGTTTTTTGTAGATTTAAAGAGCGCGTTCTCGTCAGTGGATATGGGGAGGTTGTGGTAGGTAATGGAAGAGATAGGAGTGAAGAGGGGCCTGATCGAGAGGAGGGGAGGGAATCTCTGAGGGATTCTCGATGGATAGGGGGTTCAGGCAAGGGTGCCCGCTTAGCCCAACGATTTTTGCAATTTTGATCGCGGATATGGAAAGTAAGCTAGCGGCCGGAGTGGTAGGAGGAGTTAGGGTAGAATGAGTCAGGATATGGTCACTCGCATATGCAGATGACATAGTTCTATTCGAAAAGAGCGAAGAGGCTTTAAAGGAGATGATAAAGAGGTTGAGACGTTACTTGGACAAGAATAGGTTAGAGTTAAATGTGGACAAGTCGAAGGTTATGGTATTCAGGAAAGGAGGTGGGAGAGATGGGGGAGGGAAGTGGAAGTAGAAGGGAAAAGCGGTACAGAAGGTGAAAGAGTTTGTGTACCTGGGCTTCCTATTTCGAAGAAATGGGGGAGTGGATGGTCATATAAAAGAGAGAGCGAGAAGAGCAAATGTAGTGATGAGGCAGGTGTGGGGGCTGGGGAAGAGATTTTTCGCAAATGATTTTGAAAGGAGAATGAAATTGTTTGATTCGCTAGTGATGAGTGTCTTATTTTACGGAGTGGAGGTGTGGGGTTGGAAGGTAAGTGAGGAGGTAAATAGGGTACAGGAGAGGTATGCAAAGTGGATACTGGCGTTGGCAAGGAATACGCCGAACTATATTGTCAGGAGGGAGACAGGAAGAACGAGTTTAGAGGATTATAACAGGGAGTCGAGTGTATAAATATGAGGAGAAATTTTTGGAAGAGGATGAAAGTAAATTGGTTACGGAGTGTTGGTGGGAGAAGGAGAACAGGCGTAGTGGTGCAAAGATGCAGGTGGAAAGGGAAAGGTATTTTAGAACACGGAAACTATGTGTGGATTCTACCAAGGGAGAGAGCGCAATATTTGTGTAAGAAAGGAGAGCAAGGAAGTCACGAACTTATAGCGAAAATGAAGTGCGGTTGCATGGAGAATTATAATAGATTCTGGCTTTCTAGAGAGAAGAGAATGTGTGAATTGTGCGGGAAGGGGGATGCAAAATTGGAGCATTGGTTGGAGGAATGTGAAGAGGTGGAAAGGAGGGGGATAAGCATGGAGGTATGGTTGCATGAAAGGGGTGAAAAAGGACAGTAGCATGAGTGAAGGGAGTGTGGGGTAAGATAGAGAAGAAGAGAAGGAAGGACAAAGAGGAATGGAAAAGGAAAGATTGTAAATAGGAGAGGAAGTAGATGTAAGAGAAATGTAAATATTGTAAATAGTAGTTAAATATTAAGTGTTAGCCGCGGAGACAGAAGCTGGTAATGCGAGGCATAGCGACAAAAGAGCGAAATGGGTGCAAGGCGTGGCGAGGCGCAGCGAGGAAGGTTAGACTATAGGAGCGAGCGGATTAGTTATAAGGTGTGGATGAATAGTACTTTGTAAGACGTAGTTGTAAGAAAATTTTTTTAAAAATTGGAAGTGTAAGCAAGTCAATTTTTTAAGGCCAGCAGGCCGAAAAATAAACGTTTGTCTAGTTCGATTTTAAACAAAATAATGAAACTTAAAAAAAAGTTGATTTGCAAACAAAAGAGAGGATTTTTTAAAAATACAGTTAGATTTTCAACACAGAAATTTTGGACTAAAAAAGATGACTTGAAGAAAATGATCGAATAAAAAATAAAAAATTAACAAATTTTTTAGAAGGCATTGGAATTTTCCACCCCGAAAATTAAATTTTCGATATAAAAGTTTTTTTTAGCTTAGAAAGACAAATTTTCGACAAGTAAATATGACTTTCACAAAATAGTGCAATTTTTAACAAAGTAATTCAAATGAACTTTTTACCAAAAAGATGAATGTTTAATTAAATAGTTGAATTTTAATTTGATTAATTTAAAAAAAAACTATTTTTTAACCAAATATTTAAATTTGCAATCAAAGAGAGTATTTATTTGTATATACAAAGTTTTAATTAAAACAAGTAAATTTTCTACTAACATAGAACGATTTTTCAACAGAAATTTCTAAATAAGAAAAAAAGAAAGAAATTTAACCAAAAATGGAATAGTGAAATTTCTAGATGAAAAAAAATTAATTTTCAACATTATAGTTCGATTTGCAACAAAAGAAGTGCATTTTTAACGAAAACACTTTCCACAAAAAACATAATTGTTAAATTTTCGGTTAAAAAAATTAATTTAAAAAAAGCGAATTTTCTTATTAGAATAGTTGAATTTTTTACCATAGAGATGAATTTTTATCTAACGTAATGTTTCTTCAACAAAAAATTACTTTTCAACAATATAGTACAACTTTGAACCAAAAAAGAAAAATTTTGAACGAAAAATCAAACGGTTGCTATTCCAACCAGAAAAGATTTTCATATTAAATAAAAAACAGTTAAATTTTAACAAAAAAGGAGAACATGTAATAAAATATTTCCTTATTCAGTTCGAAAATTAATTTTTGACAAAAAGAATTTAGATTATAAATTAAACAGTTAAATTTTCATCGAAATAAATAAATTTGGAACTAAAACAATTGTAACCAAAAATGAAATAGTTCAATTTTCAGTTGAATAATAATTTTCAACAAAAAAAAAAGGAGATTTGAAGAAAATACTTCAATTTTCAAGCAAAGATAATTAATTTTTAAACAAAAAATCAATTTTCTACTAAGAAGCCGAAATTTCAACCAAAAAATTAATTTGAAATTATAATTTTTTGTGTAGAAAGCAGTTCAACTTTCAACAAACTAGTTAAATTTCTAACCAAAGAAATGAATGAATTTATAACCAAAATGAATTTTTATTTAAAAAGATCAATGTTCAAGAAAAGATAAACGAATTTTTTAAACTAGTTAAATTTTAAACAGAAAAATAATTTTTTAACCCGAAAGATTAATTTTTAACCAAATAGATGAATTTTCAAGAAAATATATCATTTTTATTCCGGATGGTTCATTTTGAAACTAAAAGAGGCGAATTTCAACAAAAAATGGATAGTTAATTTTTCAGTTACTACATTTTTATCGAAAAAAATGTATTTTCGGCAAAATTGTTTAATTTAAAGCAAAGAGATGAATCTTCAAGAAAGAACGTAAAATTTATTAGTTGAAATTTCAATCAAAAAATATTTTAAATCAAAAGCCGTTGAATTCAACCAACACAGTCGATTTTTCAACAAATCATGTAATTTAAAAACTAAAAATTTCTGGTTTTTATCAAAAAATAAAAGATCAATTTTCAACAGAATAGTTAAAGTTTCAGCCGGAAAAATTTTATTATAAAATAGCTGAATAAAAATAAGAATAAGATTATTATTCTCTAAAACATTTGGTTTTTCAATTTGAAAGTATGGTTGTTTTTATTTTCCGGTATGAAAAATAGAAAACGTTTGAAAATTGGTACTTTAAAACGTTCTATCAGTACACAATAATGTTTTGTGAAATTCAGAACTATACAAAAAAAAATGAGCTATTTCAAGGATTATCTATAATCTTTTATCAATAATTTGTTTTAAAAAAAGCTATTTTTCATATATCAAATTTGAATTTTCTCAGACATCTTGTTAGGTTACGTCACAATTAATAACGCATGCGCAGTACGGTCGTATTTGATAATTTGGAACTACGGGATTTTTCTGTCCATTACGTTCTGATATATTGTCAAACACGTGCGTGAATTCGTTCGCGTTTCGTGAAAAAAGTAAAAAAATATGATAAAATCAGACTTTTAATAGTAACATATATTCGTCAAAGTGATTATTAAGGACCATCAAAATGGTCGTAATAGGAAAGAAAAAGGTAAAACTCTCTAACATACTCTTATTTATACATTTCAGAAAGCCACTCAACATTTGTGGTTATGTTTTACAATTCTGCTTATCTTGTTTTTTTCAATAATAAATCCTTCAAAATAAGAGAATTAAATTTCATTTTATTGCAAGAGGACATACTTAAAGCTCTTTATTGTGTTTCATTTAATACATTAATGCTGTTTGTCTCGTTTGATTCAAGCTCTGTTTAACCTCAAAATTCAATCACCTCGTCTTACGAAATAAATATCAGAATGTTATATTTTTTAGGCACTAAGCAGTATTACTTTTTTAAATAGAACATTACAACAATTCTATTGACGGAAAACCTATTTAGCTAAATAGTTTTTGCTTTTATATAGGAAATTTTTTATTTAAAAACAAAAACTTGATGTCTGGATTTAGGGCGTTTTTCGTTTGTTTATATAATTCTGTCCTTTTTAACTTGACAGAAATTGCATTTTTAACTTGACAGAAATTTAATTTTTATCTTTCATCTGGAAGATTTTAGGACAATTTTTTCAAATTTTACAGGATTTTAAAATTTTGTAGGACCTTTTTCAAAATATATAGTTTTGAAATTATTTAAAAATACAAAATGTTTTGAAGCCTTTTAAGAATTTTCAAGAACTTTATAAAAATTATATTTTTATAACCGAAAATCAAAGAAGCAAAGAGACTTAAAAAAGAAGTAATTATTCGTCTTTTTTTGATAAAAATTCTTTTTTATTTCAAAATTAATAATTATAGTTAAAAACTCTTCTGTGTTGAAAAAATTTAACTATGTTGTTGAAATTTTTTTATGCATTTAAGTGTCTCTTTTTTTTAGTTGGAAATTGTATTAATTATGTTAAAAAATGACTTGTTGAAAATTACTATTTTTCAAATAGAAAATTGAGTTGTTTGTAGAAAATTTATTATCTGATTAAAAATTGATCTTTTTTGTTTGATATATCAACTATTTTTCAAATACAAATTTCAAAATAAGTTATTTTATTTTTAAAACAGTTTTAGAAGATTTAAAAGATTAAATAAATAATTTAAATCTTGAGAAGATTTCAAAAGATTTAAAGCGAAATTTTTAGATTTTTTATTGCTCAGCAAAATTTTTTTAGGAATTTTGAAAAGTTTCAGGAGAATAGAAAAATTCTTCAAACATTTGAAAAGATTGCGAAAATTGTACAAAAAGAATCACGAAGATTTTATAGAAATTATTTTATTACTCAGAATTTTTTCTAAATTTTAGCAATAATTTAAACAATTTAAAAAAAAATGGATTTTTTTTTAAATTGCAAAAATATTCGATAATTTGAAAAGATTAAAGAAAAATGTACATTTTTGAATATTTCAAAATAAAATTACGAAGTTTGTTAAAGATTTCCGAAAATTTATCAAATATTTTACAATTATTTCTAAGCGTTAAAAAGTTTCTTTTTGAACCAACTCAAACTTTTCGTAAAATTTTGCAAAATACTTTAAAATAAAAAATTCTAGATAATGCTTGAAAATTTGTCTTTTGTTGTAAAAAATTAGTGTTTTTGATAGAAAATTCGTGTATTTGGTTAAAAATTCAATAATTTGATAAAAAATTTAATTATTTTTGTTTAAAACATAACAGGTAAGAAACATAATCTTATTGGACGATTGCTTAACTATTTTGTTAAGATTTTGTATTTTTTGGGTGAATTCAACTGTGTTTTTTTTTTTATTTAAAAGAAAAATATTTTTACGTTAAAATACCAAATTACATTTTTTCTTGGAAATTCATTTTTTTAATACTTCTATTTAATTAAAGAACTTTTTTGTTGACATTTTGATTTGACATCTGAAATTTTCACAATTCTTTTTTATTTTTCTCAGGATTCTTGGGAAAATTATGTTTACATAACTGTTTAGAATAAATAAACAAATAAAAATACATTGCTATTTAACGTTTTTATTTTGTCTTAAAATTTTTTATTTGAACTTTATTTTTAAAGGCATTTTTTTTATTTTTGCAGGATTTAAATCAATTTGAGGAAAACATAATTTTTTAATTTGAAAATATTTTTTTTTAAATTGAACAAAATGTAGTTTTTCAAGTTTTTAAAAATAAAATTCGAAAGATTTTTAAGTAGTTTAAAAAGTTTTTTGCTATGATTTTAGGAAAATTGTAATTAATTTTTATTTTGAAAAAATAATTCAAAGAAAATATTAATAAATATTTTTAATATTTCATATGATTTCCTAAAATTCCGGGAGATATTCACTAGTTTTAAAATGATACAACAATAATTTCAAAACTAAAAAGATTTCAACAAATTTAAAACAAAAATTCAAAACTGTTTCCAAAATTGTAATTTTGTAAAGTCTTGTAAAAAAAATGCTTAGAAATGATTTATATATGAAATGGTAAAAAATATTTTCGAATTTTTCAAGAAATTTGGGAAAATTATATTTATACAATCTTAAAAAATAAATGATTTGAAATTTTTATTTTGCATTAAAAATTATGGTTCCCTTCAAATTGTAATCTGCCTTTTTCATTTAAAATAAAAAATGTTTTCAGTTTTAATGTCGACTGTTATTATTTTTTTGATCATTCATATTTTTTTGTTGAAAATTAAACTTCTAGGTTGAAAGTTTTACTACTTTGTTCAAAATTCACTTATTCAGTTGAAAATCAATTATTTCAGTTGAACATTAATTTCTTTGACTGAAAATGTAACCATTTCTTGAAAAAATATATTTTGTTGTTGTAGAAAATTAATTTTTTTATTGAAAAATTGACTTTGGTTGAGGATTCAATCATTTTGTTGCATTTCTTTAAAGGATTAAACAGTTTTTTATTACAATTGGAAATATTTTTGGATTGCAATATAAACAATTCTATTTTTTTTTAGAATTTCTTTTTGTTTAACTGTTTTTGGACTGAAAATTAAAATAATTGAATACTTAAAATATCAGCTAATATTACATTTTTATTTTATATTTAATTTATATAGATTTATATAATTTATATATATTTTTAATTTATATAACCATACAGGCAAGAAAAATTCATCTTTTGGTAGAAATTTTATATCTTTTTATTAAAATTTTGTTAAATTTGGTTAACTTTTTAAGAAAATGTACGTTTTGAAGGTTTTGAAATAAAATTATTAATCTTTTCAAGTAGTTTGAAAGGTTTGAAGATCATATTTATTTTACATTTAGAAAAAATTGAAATTAATTTTTATTTTGAAAAAATAATTTTAAGAAAATATTTTACACCATTTAAAATTATTTCTACAGATTTTGGGTTAAAAGTTATACTACTTTGTTAAAAATTCTTTCATTAATTTGAAAATTTACTCTCTTTTTTTACAGAAAATTAATTTTGTTGAAAATTTATCTTTTTGATTTAGAATTCAATTATTTTCCTAATTTTTTCTGAAGAATTAAATTGTTTTTTATTTAAAACTGAAAACTTTTTTTGATTAAAATATCAAATGTTACATTTTTCGTTGAAAATTCGTCTTTTTTGTTTGAAAATTAAACTTATAGATTAAAACTTAAACGATTTGTTAAAAATTTACTCATTTAATTGCAAATTAATAATTTTAGTCCAAAATTGATCTCTTTTGTTGAAAGTGTAACTATTTTGTTTATTTTTTTTTTGCATAAAACTAATTTTGTTAAAATTTCATCTTTTTGTTTGACAATTGAATTGTTTCGTTGAAATTTTTGTTATTTATTAATTAAAATTTTGTAGATTTAAAATTGAAATCTTCTTGGATTGAACTATCAAATACTAAATTTTTCGTTGAGATTTAAATAAAATTAAACTTGAAGATTAAAATGTATACTAATTTCTTAAAATTTCCTTTATTTATTTTAGGTGAAAATTATTATTTTTAGTTAAAAATGATCTCTGGTTGAAAATGCAACTATTTTGTTGCAAATTTATTTAATTTTTTAACGCAACAAATTTAAATATTGTTGAAAACTCATCTTTTTGGTTGAGAATTCAAATATTTTATGGATTTTTTTATTAATTAAACTGTTTTTGATTTAATATTGAAATCTTTTTGGTGTGGAATTTCAACTACTACATTTCTCGTTGGCCATTCATTTTTTTTAAATTAACTTGAAGGTTTGAATATAAACAAGTTGTTAAAAAATTACTTATTTGATTGAAAAATAATATTTTTAGTTAAAACTTGATCTCTGGTAGAAAAAGTAACTATTTTGTTGCTTATTTATTTAATTTTTTTTGCAAAAAATTAATATGGTTGAAAATTCACCTTTTGATTAAGGATTTAATTATTTTGTTGACAAAATTTTTGTGATGAATTAAACTGTTTTAGATTTAAGATTGAAACTATCAACTACTAAATATTTTTTGAAATTAAAAAAAAAAAAACTTGAAGGTTAAAAGTTGTAGTACTTTGTTAAATATTCATTTATTTAGTTGTAAATTAATTATTGTTAGTTAAAAATTGTTCTCTTTGGTTAAAAATGTAACTATTTTGTTGCAAATTTATTTAATTTCATTCCAAAAAATTAATCCTTTTTGTTGAAAATTCACCTTTTTGGTTGAGGATTTAATTATTTTGTTTGAAATTTTTTCTTTGTGAATTAAACTGTTTTAAATTAAAAATTAAAATCTTTTTGGGTTCAATTATCAACTTAAAGCTTAAAAGTTTAACTTTGTTAAATATTCATTTATCTAATTGAAAATCAGTTATTACAGTTCAAAATTGATTTCTTTGGTTAAAAACGTAATTGTTTTATTGACTTTTTTTGGCAGAATATTAATCTTTTTATTGAAAATTCTTTTCTTTTGTTTTTTGAGGATTAAAATATTTTGTTGATTTTTTTATTAATTAAACTGTTTTTTATTTAAAATTGAAATCTTTTTGCAGTTCAAAATTTATTTCATTGGTTGAAGTACTTTTTGTTTATTTTTAAATTTGAATTTTGTTTTATTTATGATTTATTATTATTTTTTAATTTTTTGTTATGAGCTGAACTCTTTTTATTTAAAATTGAAACCTTTTTGGTTTGGAAATTAAACTGCTAGATTTTTCGTTGAAGATTCATCTTATTTAGTTGAAAATTATTACGTTTAGTTAAAAATTGATCTCTGGTTGAAAATGTAACTATTTTTTTTGCAAATTTATTTTTATTTTGTTATCAAAATATTAATATCCTTGTTGAAAATTCATCTTTTTGTATCATGATTTCATTATTTTGTTGAAAATTTTTATTTGTGAATTAAACTGTTTTAGATTTGAAGTTGAAATCTTTTTGGATTCAAATATTCACAACTACATTTTAGGTTGAGATTTCTTTGTTTTTAAATTAAACTTGAAGGCTAAAAGTTACACTACTTTGTTAAAATTCACTTATTTAGTTACAAATTAGTTGTTGCAGTTCAAAATTGTTTTTTTTTTGTTTGAAAATGTAACTATTTTGTTGGCCTTTTTTTGGCAGAATATTAATCATTTTGTTGAAATTTTTTTTGTGAAGTATTTTGTTCATTTTTTTAATGAATTAAACTGTTTTTGATTTAAAATTGAAATATTTTTGAATTGATTTATCAACTACCAAATTTTTAGTTAAAAATTTTTTTAGATTTAACTTGCAGGTTAAAAGTTACACTACTTTGTTAAAAATGACTTATTTAGTTGGAAATTAATTACTGCATTTTAAAGTCGATTTCCTCAATTGAAAATGTAATTATTTTGTCGCAAATTTATTAAATTTTGTTGCAAAAAAATTAATCTTCTTGTTGAAACTCGATTTTTTTGTGGAATCAAGTATTTTGTTCATTTTTTTATGAATTAAACTGTTTTTGATTTAAAATTGAAATATTTTTGTATTGATTTATCAACTACCAAATTTTTAGTTAACATTTTTTTTTAGATTAAACTTCCAGGTTAAAAGTGACACTACTTTGTTAAAAATGACTTATTTAGTTGGAAATTAATTACTGCATTTTAAAATTGATTTCCTTGATTGAAAATGTAATTATTTTGTCTCAAATTTATGAAATTTTATTGCAAAAAAATTAATCTTCTTGTTGAAAAATCATTTTTTTTGTGGACTCAAGTATTTTGTTAATTTTTTTTCATGAATTAAACTGTTTTTGATTTAAAATTGAAGTATTTTTGGATTGATTTATCAACTACCAAATTTTTATTTAGATTAAACTTGCAGGTTTTAAAGTTGCACTACTTTGTTAAAAATTACTTATTTAGTTGGAAATTAATTACTGCATTTTAAAGTCGATTTCCTCAATTGAAAATGTAATTATTTTGTCGCAAATTTATTAAATTTTGTTGCAAAAAAATTAATCTTCTTGTTAAAAATTCATTTTTTTGGTTTAGATTCAAATTATTTTGTTAAAATCTTATTTTTTTAATGAATTTGTTTTTTATTTAAAATTGAAATCTTTTCCGTTTGAAAATTTAACAACTTGATTCTACATTATACTACTTTAAAAAAAAGTAATTTTCTTTTCTCTTGGTGGTTGGCAATTGAATTTTGAGTCTAGAGCTTCAATCCAAAAGCCATAAAAAAAAAACTAATCAAACATTTCTTTTCATTTGCAGTATAAATCCGGAGAGGGAGCTCAGTTTATGACCAGAAAATCTGCCCTCAAAAGATTGCAACTTTCCCTCAACGATTTTCGTAGATTATGCATCATCAAAGGAATTTACCCCCGCGAGCCGCGAAATCGAAAACGAGCTCAGAAGGGCCAACCAGGCATCAAAACTTTATACCACAAAAAAGATATTCAGTTTTTGATGCACGAGCCAATTATTTGGAAATTGCGCGACTACAAGGTTTGTTTATTTGCTCTTTTTTTTTAACTATTTTTTTGAAATCTCGTATTTTTTGGTTGATTTCTACTGATTTTTACTTAAAATTAAAATCTTTTTTTAGTTCAAATATCAAATATTACATGTTTCGTTGCAAATTTATTTTTTATTATGTTTATTATTTATTGGAAGTTACTTATTTTTTTAAACTAAAAATGAAATTATTCTTTTTTTTTTTGCAATTATCTTTTTTTTTAATGAATAGGTAACATTTCGAGTATTTAATTTAAATTTGATGTTTGAAAATTCTTCTTTAAGGATTCAACTATTTTGTGAAAAATTCGTCTTTTTTGGATTTAACTGTTTTTAAACAATTAGTATTATTTTTTTTTTTTAGAATTATCTTTTTTTGTTAAAAACTCACCAAATTGGTTGGAAATTGAACCTCTTGATTAATAAATTAATTTTTTTTCGTTGAAAATAAATTTCTTTTTGTACTGAAAATTTAACTATTTTTTTAAATTGATCTTTTTGAGTTCAGAATTTAATTATTTGAGTGAATTTCCTTCTTTTTTGGCTGATACTACTTAATTTAAAAAGAACAATTTTATTAAACAATTAATTATTATTTGGATTGAAAATTAAATTAAACCTAATGATTCAATTTTTTTACAATTCATCTTTTTTATTAATAGTTAACGTTTCAAGTATTTAATTTAAATTTTGTGTGTTTGTTGAAAATTTTTCTGTAAGGATTCAACTGTTTTTTTTTTATTATAATTAATTTTTCGTTTCAAATAAGAATTTAATTAATTTATTTTTTTAACTGATTCTTTTAATTGGAGAATTCAGTCATTTGATGGAATATCATTTTTTTGGCTGAAACTAGTTGGTTTAAAAATGAACAACTTTGTTTAAAAAAACTAATCATTATTTTTATTCCTGTAAATGATCTTTTTTATTTAATTATTAATAAATGGTGTAAATTATTGAGCATGTGAATACAAAATTTTTTAATTGGAAAACTTTTAAACTTAAATTTTGAAAGTGTTCGATTTTTTAAATTTCATTGATAAAAATCTATTTTTAAATATTGAAAATTGAACTATGTGGTTAAAAATTTATGTTTTTTTAATTAAATATTCGTATTTTTTAGAGGAAAATTAATTTTTTGGTTGAAACTTTATCCTCATCTTAAAAAATTCAAATATATGTTAAAAATTTCATAGTGAATTTATTTTTTTACCGAATATTTTACAAATTTTTGAGAAAAAAAATCGGTCCAAGTTCGATTTTAATCATTTTTACAAATAATTCGTTGAAATTTTTTCAATTAAATATTAATTCATTATTTTAACAAATGTAAATAATTTTTAAATTTCTAAAATTTTGAAGCTTGTCAAGGATTTTTAAAATACTTAAGACGAGAATAATTTAAATTCTAATTTTAGAAGTGTTCAGATTTAAAAAAAATTAATTTTTCAGTTTTCTACATTTCTAGCTTAAAATTTTTTAAAATAATATGGGTTTAAACATTTTTAATTTCATTGATTCTTGAATTTAGAAAATTAAAAATGATAACATGGTTTGATATTTTTAGAATTAAATCTGACTTTTGAACCAAACATGTAGAAGTTGAATTTCCCGTTAAAATAATTAATTTTTAACAACAAAACATTAACATATGAACATTTGTACAATAAATTTGAGTAATTTTTAAGAGATATTTAGGAGTTTTAAAATATTAAAAATTAACATTCAAATTTTAAAAAGTTTCCTTAGAATCTTCCAGAATCTTTTTTGAAAATTTGGTAAATTTTTTAAAATTACTCAAATTTCGTCTTCAAATAATAAATGTTCCATTGTTATTTATGCACCCAAATTTTAAGGAAATTTTCTGAAATTGGCAGGCTACCCTAAAAAATTGTAGAAGAAATTTATTTAATTTTGACAGATATTTGGAAGTTCTGAAAAAATTTCAAAAATAATTTTAAGTTTTAACAAATTTAAAACAATTTCTAGATTTCTCAAGATTTTGAAATAAATTTTTAAAGCTTTTCAAGGATATTTAAACGATTTAAAATGAAAATGATTGATTTTGCAATTTAAGAAGCGTTCGGTTAAAAAAATTTCAATTTTTAATGTTTTTAGCATAACATTCCCTAAAACTTAGCCAGCTTTTTTTTGACAAACTTTTAAAATATTTATAGTAGATGAAAATACGAACAATTTATTCCCATTACTTTTTTTTGGATAAAAAAAAATTACATAAGTTATGAAATTTTCGAAATCCAAAAAATCAAACGAAAATTAAGATTTGAAGCCAAACAAAGCGTTATATAGGAAAAAATCAAGAGAAAAAAAACTTCACTTTTTCAAGGCCTTGCAAGATTGCCTAAAGGACTTTTTAAATTTTGTCAACAAAAAATCGAAAATTAATATTTTTATCGAAAAAAAAAACTAATGAAAAAGCAGTATTTCCATTTTGTGGAAAACAAGATACGAAAAGAGATAGATTGACACAAACTCTGCACCTAAAAAGAATAGCAAATTTTTCAGGAATTACATTTTTTTTTAGGAGAAGTAGTTTTTGTTTAATTTTTGAAAAACAAGATTGAAAATAAAAAAATCATATTTAAGTAGAACGATGCAAGGTACGTGAATAAGTTAGACAAAATTTATTCAACCGAAAAATAAATACAAATTTTTTACGAATATTGTTTCGATAGGAAGCGTAGTTTTTTTTTAATTAAATAAAAATAATTAAACTTGAAATTTTTTCTTCAATCACGTGGTTTATTTTTCATTCACGTGGTATATGGCGACCTCTTTTTCAAACCTATAAAATGAATTGAACTAAAAATCTAGATTTCTACTTTTATCGATCGCCGATAAATATTTCGGTTTATATTTTAATTGTTTGTATATTTGTAAATTATAACATTTAATAATTATATGGTATACGTACAAGATAATAATTTTTCATAATAAAATTATATAATCATATTTTTTATTTTAAAATTATTTACAAATTTTAAATTAAATAAAATTTTAATGAATTTTTAATTGGTATATTCAATGATACAGGAATAATTATTTAAAGTTTATTTTTACATATCCTTTTTTTAAATATAAAAGATTATTAAATTAATAAATCTATTGTGAAATCATTACAAGTTTAATAATATTATTATATAAATTATAATGAAAAATGTCATTTAAACAGAGTTATCGTAAGTTAAATTAGAATTAAATAAATTTATTATTTTCATGTTTTAATTATATTAATGATTTAATGGCAAAGATAACTTACTATTTTTATGTTAATTTTAATGTTATCTAATCTAAATTTCAAGTAATTAAGCCATCCACAAAATACTGTTTTAATGTTTTATTTATAATAATATTTTTAAGATTTTTATATTTGCAAATTATAAAGCTTAATAGTATTATGTTATACATGCTAATATTTTTTATAATAATATTATATTCATATTTGACATTTTAAAATTATTAAAAAATTAAATATACTTTTAATACATTTTTCAGAATTTTGTGAAACTTTTTAAACAAACAGAAACCCAGACGTAAAGAACGCAAACGTCTGGACACTAATGTTTTTTTTTTTTTTTAATTAAAATGTAAATAACTTTTCAAAATTTTAAGAAAAATTCCAGTTAGATACAAATATTTTTAAGAATTTAAGATGTATTGTATAGATTAAAAATATTTTAGAAATTTCAAACATTTTGGAACATTCATAAAATATATTTTAATTCTGCAAAACTTCTAGAATTCACAACTATGTTTTAAAAGGGCTCGAATTTTTCCTATTATTTTGTAAAGTCCCGTAAAATATTTTTTTCTTCTTCTAAATTTAGATGTTTTGTTGATGAATCTGAAATATACAAAATTTTTTGATAATTTTCATCAAATTCGTAGAAAATGGTTGCACATTTTTTCAGGATATTTTTAGAAATTCAAGAGGCTTTGCATAGATTAAAAATATTTCAAACCTTGGAAGCATTTTCAAAGATTTATCGAATATTTATTATTTTTATCCCAAAATTCTAAAAGTCTTAGATATTTTTTGAAAAGGCTCGAACGTACCTGATAATTTGTAAAATCCGGTAAATTAAAAAATATATTTTTTAAATCTTCAATATTTAAAAATCTTTCCTAATTGTCTCATGAAAATTTTAACATTTATATTCATATAATTTTAAAAAACTACTAATACTTATTTCCTTGTAAGTAATTTGAAAATTTGTGTGTCAAAATATTCTTTCATTTATCTTAAAATTATTTTTATTTACAAAACGTCTATAATTAAAATGATACATGTTTTAGCGCAGCTAAGAATAAAATTTAGCGCAAAATAAGAAAAAAAAATTAAAGTAATCATGATAAATACAATTTGTACTTTATTTTGCAAAATCTTAATGCTTAATCCAAGGCAGAGGTAAATAAAAAAATAAAATTAAAAATTGTAGTAAATAAAATTGTTGAGCGTAATATAGGAAATTTGACATTTTGGGCAAAATCGTGTGCAAAGCACGAGATACGTGATGAGAATGTGTTGATTAAAGCCGAAAGAGCTTTAACAAGAGAGAGTTCACAATCGAAAATGCGCGAATTTTAGGAAAAAAAGAAATTTCGAGCGCGTAGCGCGAGGTAAATACAAAACCGAGCGCGAAGCGCCCGAGCCAACAATCACGCGCCATAATTGAATAATGAAGGGGAAAAAAAACTAGTTAAATTATCAATGTTTTGTAGATATTTAACAAAAAAGTCGGTCGAGCGCGCGCCTTGAAAGACTTTGGAGAAATGAAGCGATATTTGAGCAATCATCCGACTTTGAAGATAGATCACATCGTGAAGGAGCGCTATCCAACCTTCATTGACGCTCTCCGAGATTTGGACGACTGTCTCACCCTCTGTTTTCTCTTCAGCACATTTCCCTCGATGCCGCACATTCCCCGCGATCAAAGCATTCTCTGTCGAAGATTGACTGTCGAATTTATGCACGCTGTAATTGCCGCGAAAGCGCTCAGAAAAGTTTTTGTCTCGATCAAGGGCTACTATTATCAGGCGGAAATCAAGGGCCAGACAATCACCTGGATCGTGCCACACCACTTCTCTTTCGAGCCGCAAAAAAAGAATGAGGTTGACTTCAAAGTCATGTCGACCTTTGTCGAATTCTACATTGTGATGCTGGGTTTTGTCAATTTCCGGCTCTACCATGCCCTCAACATTTTTTATCCGCCTAAGTTCATTGCTGTCGGTAAGTGAATCATGTTATTTATCATTTTCAAATTTTCAATAAGATTAAAATCAAATTTAGGGAATTTTTATCTATCTGGAAAAATCTGGACACTTTGAAATATCATCATTTATTCAAGTGAATATCTATTTTTGAATTATTTTGCATTCCTTGAAATATTTCACGTTATTTATAAAGGTTTCGAGTAATTTTTAATAGATTTTTATAATTTTAAGGCATTTTTAAGATTTAGGGAATTTTAATAAATTCCAAAGATTTTTTTTATGTGGCTTGAAAGCTTTTCAATTTATATTTTTGAAAATTCTTCTTTTTTGGCGAAAAATCTAATAATTCTATCAAAAAATATTCGCCTATGTGAACCAATTTATAATTAGAATATTTAGAATAGAATAGTTAAATTTATGATTAAAAAAATTAATTTTCAACCAAATAATAATTAGATTAAAAAAAAACTATAGGTATGTATTTGAAGTGTTTGTTAATGATAAAATGTTTAACAAACAAATAAATTTACAGATAAAAATATTTATTTTCTACTAAAACAGACTAATTTTCAACAAAATAGATCAAAATTAAAACACTTAGTTGCATTTTCAACCAGAGAAATTAATTTTCTACGAAAAATGCCAATTTTTAACAAAATTTAGGTAAAAAATTCTTTTTCGTCAAAATAAACGAATTTTCGAAACAATCATTAAATTTTTAAACAAATTATATTTTAATAATTAATCAAACTAATTCAATATTTAACCAAAAAATGTTTTAATTTTAATATAAAACAGTCGAATTTAACCCAAAAAGATAAATTTTCATTAAAAAATACAATAATGGAATTTTCAGTGAATATTATTTAATATAAAATAAATGAATTTTCAATCAAGAAACTTAATTTTTAGTATTGAAATTTCTACCGAAACAGAAAAAAACTGATTTTCAACAAAATATTTACATTTACAACGAAAAAGAGAAAATTTCATCAAAAATTATATTTATTTTTCACCAGAAACGTTAATTTTCAACCATATAGTTTTTTTTATACTAATTATTAAATATGCAAGCCAAAAAGACGAATTCCAACAAAATATTTAGATTTAAAACTAAAGTGAGGAATTTACTACAAAAAGTTAATTTTATGCTAAACTCTTGAAATTTCAAGCGAAAAAATAGTTACATTTTCAACTCGAAAATATGAATTTTTATAAAAAAATAATAAAGATTTTCCAGTGAAGGAAAAAAAAAGCAATTCAACCAGACAGATGAATTTTTAATTCGAAAAGACGAAGTTAAAAAAAATCAGTTAAATTTTTAAACAGAAGGAATAACTTTTTGACAAAATTGTTAAATTTTCGTTAAAATAATTAAATTTTTAGGCGAATTGTTGAGTTTTTTCATCATTGAAGGTTTTTAATTAAAGACAAAAATTAATTCAACGAAATTATTAAATTTTGAAGCCAGAAAGATGAGTTTTTACAAAAAATATGAATTTTCAACTCGTAAATGTGATTTTTCCACAAAAAAGTTAATTTTCGACCAAATAGTTAATTGTTTTAATTCCTTGTTAAATTTTCAAGCCAGAAAGAAGAAATTTCAACAAAATAGTAAAATTTTTAACTGAAGTGATTAATTTGCTACAAAAAGTTAATTTTCTCCGGAACTGCTGAAATGTCAGACTCACAAGATAAACTTTTTACAAAAGTAGATGAGTTTTCAATCCCAAAATATCAACAACAAAAAAAGATGAAATTTCTACCAAAACAGATGAATTTTTGGTCTGAAAAGATGAATTTTCAACCAAAATTATGAATATTTCGCCGTAGTTGTTGAAATTTCAACTAAAAAGCTAAAAAATTAACTAAAATGATAAATTTTGTAATAAAATGATGAGCATTTCACTGGAATATTTGACTTTTCACACCAAAAGATAAATTTTTAATGAATTAGTTACATTTTTTACTAAAAAATACAATTTTTAACCAAATATTTGAATTTTTAGCTAAAAAATATGCATTTTCAGCCAAAAATTCCTAAAATATTCCAAAGAATTTCCAAGATTTTAAAACAGTTTTAAGGGATTTCTAAGGGTTCTCATAATTTTAAGAGATTTTCGATAAAAAATGGAATATTTAAATTTTCAGATAAGAAAAAATTAATTTTCAACATAAAAAAAAGAATTTTTTATTATTTGAAAATTTAACCATTGCATTGTTGATCGAAAATTAACTTTTTTTTCCAAATTCATCATTTTTATTGAAAATTGAATTATTTTGTTGAAAATTCTTTTTTGTTTTGTGAAAATTAATTTTTTCTTATCTGATCTGATATAAATATTAAATATTAAACTTTTCAGAAAAAAATTAGTTTTCAACAAAACAAAAAAAGAATTTTCAACAAAATAGATTAATTTTTAATAAAAACGATGAATTTTGAACTAAAACGTCAGTTTTCTATAAAAAATGGAATAGTTAAATTTTCAGTTTAAAAAAATTAATTTTTAACCAAACTGATGAATTTTTAATTAAAATAATGAATCTTTAACTGGAATAGTTAAATTTTTAACGAAAAAGATTAATTTTGCACTAAAATTATTAATCTTTCGCCGTGATAGTTGAATTTAACTAAAAAGATAAATTTTTTAATAAAATGATGAATATTTCACTGGATTATTTGAATTTTCATCCAAAAAGATAAATTTTCTTTAAAAAAGACGGGTTTTCAACAAAAATATGAATTTTTAAAAAATTAGTTACATTTTTTACTGAAAACAAATTTTTCAACCAAATAGTTTAATTTAAAACTGAAAAATATAAATCTTCAGCCAAAAATGGAATATTTAAAATTTCATTTGCAAAAAAAATAATTTTCAACCAAACAAATGAATTGTTAACTAAAATTACGAATCTTGTGAAAAGTTAAATTTTGAACCAAAAGGATGAATTTTCAACTCAAAAGATGAAATTTCAACTAAAATGATCAATTTCTCAATAAAATGATGAATATTTCACTGGAATACTTGAATTTTCACCCAGAAAGCTAAATTTTCAAACAAGAAGATTAATTTTCTACAAAAAAGACGGGGGTTCAACGAAATATATGAATTTTCAACGATTTAGTCATATTTTTTACTAAAAATGACAATTGTTCAACCAAATAGTAAACTTTTCAGATAAAAAATTAATTTTCAAAACAAAAAAAATTATTAAAAAAATAATTTAATTTTTAATCAAAATAATAAATTTTGCACTAAAACATCAATTTTCGATCAAAAATAAAATATTTGAATTTTCCGACAAGAAAAAATTAATTTTCGAGAAAAAAAAAACAATTTTTAACAAAATAGTTTAATTTTCAAAAAAAATGATGAATTTTCAACTAAAACGTCAATTTTCGATCAACCAACGAATATTAAAATTTTCAAATGAGAAACATTTTTTTTTATCCTGGAAATTAATTTTTTCTTATCTGAAAATTTAACTATTCCATTTTTGATCGTAAAATAAAAAAAAAGTATTTTTAACAAAATATTTTAATTTTCAATCAAAGCGATTAATTTTGAACTAAAACGTAAATTTTTGATAAAAAATGGAACAGTTAAATTTTCAGTTTAAAAAAATTAATTTTCAACCAAATTGATGAATTTTTAATTAAAATAATGAATTTTTGACTGGAATAGTTGAATTTCGAACCAAAAAGATTAGTTTCTGCCAAAAAATCCGAATTTTCAACAATATACATGAATTTTAAATTGAAAAGATAAATTGTCAACAAAAAATTGTACAGTAAAATTTTTTATTAAAAAAAAAACTAATGTGGATGCAAAATAGATGAATTTTAAACTAGAACGACGAAATAGTTACTTACATTTTCAGTTGAAAAAAAAATATAATAATTTTCAACCAAAAGAAAACTATTTTTTTTAAATAGTTAAATTTTCCAGCAAAGGGATTAATTTTCCAACAAAATTTAGAATATTGAACGGGAATAATTACATTGTCAGTTAAAAAAAAATAATTTTTAAGAAAAAAAAACAACATATTTTGAAACCGAAAGATTAATTTTCAAGCAAGAAAATTTATTCCTACCAAAAGAGACGATTTTTCAACTAAAAAAAAAAATAATTTTTCCAATAAAAATTGAATATTAATAATTTTCAAGAAAAAAAAACGGAAAAACAACATATTTTAAAACAGAAAGATTAATTTTCCAATCAAGAAAATTAATTCCTGCCAAAAAAGATGATTTTTCAACTAAAAATTGATGGGATAAATTTTAAGTTTAAAAAAGTAATTTTAAGCTAAGAAGATGAATTTTTAACGTTTATTTTTTAGTTTAAAAAATAATAATTTTTAAGACAAAAAACAGAAAAACAACATATTTTGAAACAGAAAGATTAATTTTTCAATCAAGAATATTAATACCTGCCAAAAAAGATGATTTTTCAACTAAAAAAGATAATTTTTCAAATAAGAACTGAATGGATAAATTTTCAGCTTAAAAAAGTGATTTTAGGCTAAGAAGATGAATTTTTAACGAAAGTTATGGAATATTTAACCGGAATAATTACATTTTCAGTTAAAAAAAAAAAAATAATTTTCAAGAAAAAAACAAAACTGGTAAATTTCCAAAAAAATAAATGCAGTTTCAGCGACATGTGTGCTTGAATTTCCAGCTAAAAACAATCAATTTTTAACAAAACAAAAAAAATAGAATATTTACATTTGAGTTTAAAAAATTAATTTAAAATCGAAAGAAAACGAGTTTTCAACCAAATGTCTAAATAAAGTAATATAAAGCTAATTTTACAAATAAAAATCATTCAAGAAAAATTCGAATGAATTTCGAGAAATTTAAGGTAAATGAGAAGAAGTCGATGAAATTCATAAAAATTAAAGGTGAATTTTCAAAAATTAAAATGATTTGAAAACAATTTAAAAATATGACAAAGCGTCACTGAATTCCGGAAATTTTAAAAGAGCTGAAAAAAATTCAATGGATTTCAACAAAATTTGATGAAATGCCTGATACTTTAAGGAAATTTTCAAAGATTTTCGGAACAATGAAATAAAAAACTGTTTAAAAAACATTTCAAAGGAATTCAAATTAATTGGACAATTTTTTGTTAAATCGAAAACATTCCATTGATTTTAGTAAATTTTGAATAAATTTAAGGGAAATCAGAAGAAATCGATGAAAATTAAAAAAAAAACCAAACTGAATTTAAAAAGCAATCAAGTCAATTGAAAACAACAAAAAAATATAAAAAAATAAAAATGTCTAAGAATGTAAGGTAAATAATTTAGCATAAATTCATAAGAATTCAGAGTGAATTCCAAATGAATTGCAAACAATATTTGAAAATTTCTTAAAATCATTGAACTCCTGCGAAATCCCTTATTATTATTTTTTTAAATAAATTCTTTGGAATCTTTTTGAATATTTTAGAATTTTTTGGCTGAAAATTTATATTTTTTAGTTCAAAATTCAAATATTTGGTTAAAAATTGTATTTTTTAGGAAAAAATGTAACTAATTCATTAAAAATTTATCTTTTTGGGTGAAAATTCAAGTATTCCAGTGAAATATTCATCACTTTATTACAAAATTTATCATTTTAGTTCATTTTTATCTTTTTAGTTGAAATTACAACTACTACGGCGAAAGATTCATAATTTTGGTTGAAAATTCATCTTTTAAGACTGAAAATCGATCTCTTTTAATAGAAATTTCATCTTGTTAGTCTGAAATTTCAGCAGTTTCGGAGAAAATTAACTTTTTGTAGCAAATTAATCACTTCCATTAAAAATTTAAATATTTTGTTGAAAATTCTTCTTTCTGGCTTCAAAATTTAACAATTTCGTTGAATTAATTTTTGTCTTTAATTAAAAACCTTCAGTGGTGAAAAAAGTCAGCAATTCGCCTGAAAATTTAATTATTTTAATGAAAATTTAACAATTTTGTCAAAAAAATATAATTTAGTTAAAAAAAAAACTATCTGGTTGAAAATTTCTGGTTTAAAAATCTTGGAAATTCTTTGAAATGTTTTAAAATATCATAAAATATTTCAAATTCTTTAAAAAATTTACAATTGTGATTTTCAATTATTTAAAGAATTTGCAATATTTTAGGATTTTTTGGATGATAATTTATCTTTTGGAGTGAACAGTAAAGTATTGCAGTGAAATATTCATATTTTATTAAAAAATTGATTTTAGTTGAAATTTCATCTTTTGAGTTGAAATTTTATCTTTTGAGTTGAAAATTCATCTTTTTGATTCAAAATTTAACTTTTTACAAGATTCATAATTTCAGTTAACAATTCATTTGTTTGGTTGAAAATGATTTTTTTTGTAAATAGAATTTTAAATATTCCATGTTTGGCTGAAAATTTATAAATTTACTTCAAAATTCAACTATTTTGTTGAAAAATGGTCTTTTTTAGTATAAAGTGTAACTAATTCTTAAAAAATTCATATATTTAGTTGAAACCCATCTTTTTTTAAAGAAAATTTATCTTTTCGGATGAAAATTCAAATAATCCAGTGAAATATTCATCATTTTATAAAAAAATTTATCGTTTTAGTTAAATTCAACTATCACGGCGAAAGATTAATAATTTTAGTGAAAAATTAATCTTTTTCCTTTAAAATTTAACTATTCCAGTTAAAGATTCATTATTTTAATTAAAAATTCATCAGTTTGGGTAAAAATTAATTTTTTTCAACTGAAAATTTCACTATGCCTTGTGTTATCGAAAACTAAAGTTTTAGTTTAAAATTCATCGTTTTGATTAAAAATTAAACTATTTTGTTGAAAATTCTTTTTTTGTTTTGTTGAAAATTACTTTTTCTAATCTGAAAATTTTACTTTTGAGTTTACCTTTTTGATCAGATCAAATAAGAAAAAATTAATTTTCAAAAAAAATAATAATTTTGAACAAAATAGTTGAATATTTAATCAAAATAATGAATTTTCAGCCAAAATCTCAATTTTTGATCAACAATGAAACGGTTAAATTTTCAAATAAAAAAAAATCTTGTTTTTATGTTGAAAATTAATTTTTTCTTATCTGAAAATTGAAATATTCCATTTTTTATCGAAAATCCCTTAAAATTATAAAAACCCTTAGAAATCCCTTGAAATTGTTTTAAAATCTTGGAAATTCTTTGGAATATTTTAGGATTTTTTGGCTGAAAATGTATATTTTTTAGTTCAAAATTCAACTATTTGGTTGAAAAATGGTCTTTTTAGTGATAAAAATGTAACTAATTCGTCGAAAATTCATATATTTTGTTGAAATCCCGTCTTTTTTGTAGAAAATTATTCTTCTTTTTTGAAAATTTATCTTTTGGGGTAAAAAGTCAAATATACCAGTGAAATATTCATATTTTATTTAAAAATTTATCATTTTAGTTAATTTTCATCTTTTTAGTTGAAATTTCAACTACTACGGCGAAAGATTCATAATTTTGGTTGAAAATTCATCTTTTCAGACATGAAATTGATCTCTTTTCGTAGAAATTTCATCTTTTTTTTTTGTTGATATTTTGGGATTGAAAATTCATCTACTTTGTAAAAAGTTTATCTTGTGAGTCTGAAATTTCAGCAGTTTCGGAGAAAATTAACTTTTTGTAGCGAATTAATCACTTCAGTTAAAAATTTCAATATTTTGTTGAAAATTCTTCTCTCTGGCTTGAAAATTTGACAAGGAATTTAAAAAAACAAACTATTCGGTCGAAAATTAAACTTTTTGTGGAAAATTCACATTTACGAGTTGAAAATTCATATTTTTTGTAAAAACATCTTTCTGGTTTCAAAATTTAACAATTTCGTTGAAATAATTTTTGTCTTTAATTAAAAACCTTCAATGGTAAAAAAAACTCAACAATTCGCCTAAAAGTGTAATTATTTTAATGAAAATTTAACAATTTTTTTAAAAAGTTATTCCTCCTGTTTAAAAATTCAACTGACTCTTTTTTAACTTCGTCTTTTCGAATTAAAAATTCATCAGTCTGGTTGGATTGCTTTTTTTTCCTTCACTGGAAAATCTTTATTATTTTTTTATAAAAATTCATATTTTCGAGTTGAAAATGTAACTATTTTTTAGCTTGAAATTTCAAGAGTTTAGCATAAGATTAACTTTTTGTAGTAAATTCCTCACTTTAGTTTTAAATCTAAATAATTTGTTGTAATTCGTCTTTTTGGCTTGCATATTTAATAATTTAGTAAAAAAAAAACTAGCTGGTTGAAAATTTCTGGTTTAAAAATCTTGGAAATTCTTTGAAATGTTTTTAAATATCCTAAAATATTTCAAATTCTTTAAAAAATTTACAATTGTAATTTTTATTTTTTTAAAGAATTTGAAATGTTTTAAAATTTTTGGCTGAAAATTTATCTTTTGGGGTGATAAGTCAAGTATTCCAGTGACATATTCATAAATTTATTACAAAATTGATCATTTTAGTTAAATTTCATCATTTTAGTTGAAATTTTAACTATTACGGCGAAAGATTCATAATTTTAGTGAAAAAATCATCTTTTGGGTTTAAAATTTAACTATTCCAGTTAAAGATTCATTATTTTAATTAAAAATTCATCAGTTTGGTTAAAAATTAATTTTTTTTTTTAACTGAAAGTTTAACTATTTCATTTTTTATCGAAAATTGACGTTTTAGTTCAACATTCATCGTTTTGATTGAAAATTAAACTATTTTGTTCAAAATTCTTTTTTTGTTGTGAAAATTACTGTTTTTCTTATCTGAAAAGTTTACTATTCAATATTTTTATGAGATCAGATGAGAAAAATTTAATTTTCACAAAAAAAAAGAATTTTTAACAAAATAGTTCAATTTTAAATCAAAACGATGAATTTTGAACTACAACGTCAATTTTCGATAAAAAATAGAATAGTTAAATTTTCAGTTTAAAAAAATTAATTTTTAACCAAAGTGGTGAATTTTTAATTAAAATAATGAATCCTTAACTGGAATAGTTAAATTTCAAACCAGAAAGATTAATTTTTCACTAAAATTATGAATCTTTCGCCGTAATAGTTGAATTTCCAACTAAAACGAGGAAACAAAATATATGAATTTTCAAAGAATTAGTTACATTTTATACAAAAAAATACAATTTTTAACCAAATATCTGAATTTTGAACTAGAATATAAATTTTCAGCCAAAAAAAAATTCTAAAATATTCAAAAAGATTCCAAAGAATTTCCAAGATTTTAATACAATTTCAAGGGATTTCTAAAGGTTTTAATCATTTTACGGGATTTTAACATTTTAGTGGATTCCAAAGAATGTATTCAAAAAAAAAAAAAAAAAAAGAAAATTTATCCATTCAATTTTTCTTTGAAAAATTATCTTTTTTAGTTGAAAAATCATCTCTTTTGGTAGGAATTAATTTTTTTGGTTGAAAATATGTTGATTTTCTGTTTTTTTTTTCTTGAAAATTATTACGATTCAGTTCTTATTTGAAAAATTATCTTTTTTAGTTGAAAAATCATCTTTTTTGGCAGGTATTAATATTCTTGATTGAAAAATTAATCTTTCTGTTTCAAAATATGTTGTTTCTCTGTTTTTATGTCTTAAAAAATATTATTTTTTAAACTAAAAAATAAATGTTAAAAGTTCATCTTCTTAGCTTAAAATTACTTTTTTAAACTTAAAATTTATCAATTTAATTTTTATTTGAAAAATGATCTTTTCTGGTTGAAAAATCGTCTCTTTTGGTAGGAATTAATTTTCTTCGTTCAAAATTAATCTTTCTGTTTTAAAATATGTTGTTTTTCCGGTTTTTTTCTGGAAAATTATTACTATTCGATTTTTATTTGAAAAATTATTTTTTTTAGTTGAAAAATCGTATCTTTTGGTAGGAACAAATTTTCTTGATTGAAAATTAATCCGTCGGTTTCAAAATATTTTGTTTTTTTTTCTTTAAAATTATTTTTTTTTTAAACTGAAAATGTAATTATTCCCGTTGAATATTCTAAATTTTGTTGGAAAATTAATCACTTTGTTTAAAAATTTAACTATTTAAAAAAATAGTTTTCTTTTGGTTGAAAATTATTTTTTTTCAACTGAAGATGTAAATAATTTTTTTAATTTTATGTTCCATCGTTGTAGTTTGAAATTCATCTATTTTGCATCCACATTAGTTTTTTTTCTAATTTAAAATTTTACGATACAATTTTTCGTTGACAATTTATATTTTTAATTTAAAATTCATGTATATTGTTGAAAATTCGTATTTTTTGCCAGAAATTAATCTTTTTGGTTCAAAATTTAACTTTCCACAAGATTCATCATTTTAGTTAACAATTTATTTGTTTGGTTAAAAATTAATTATTATTTTTTAATGAAAATTGAAATATTCCATTTTTGACTGAAAATTTATATATTTTACTTTAAGATTCATCAATTTGGTTGAAAAATGTTTTGTTTTTTTTTTTGTAGAAAATTAATCTTCTGATTTGAAAATTCATCTTTTTGGGTGAAAATTCAAGTATTTTAGTGAAATATTTATCATTTTATTTTTTTAAATTATTATTTTAGTTGAAATTTCATCTTTTTAGTTGAAAATTCATCTTTTTGGTTAAAAATTCAACTTTTCACGAGATTCATAATTTTGCTTAACAATTCATTTGTTTGGTTGAAAATTATTTTATATTTTTTTATGAAAATTTAAATATTCCATTTTTGGCTGAAAATTTATATATTTACTTCAAAATTCAAGTATTTGGCTGAAAAATTGTGTTTTTTAGTATAAAATGTACCTAATTCTTTGAAAATTCATTTTTTTTTTGAAAACCCATCTTTTTTGGTAGAAAATTGATCTTCTTGTTTTTGAACATTCATCTTTTTGGGTAAAAAATCAAGTAATCCAGTTGAAGATTCCGATTTTTATTTGAAAATTTATCTATTTAAAAAAAAAATTTCTTTTGGCTGAAAATTATTATTTCTCATCTGAAAATTTAACTATTCCATCTTTTTATCAAAAATTGACGTTTTAGTTCGAAATTCACCATTTTAATTGA
>NC_046664.1:81922933-81931025 GCF_010883055.1 Belonocnema kinseyi | reverse complement strand
AAAATAAATTTTTAACAAAAATTCAACTTTCAACCAAGTCATTAAATTTCCAAAAAAATTATAATTTTAAATAAAGAATAGTTTAATTCAGCCACAAAAAAAAGCGAATTTTCAACCATACAAATATTAAAATTTTCAATTAGAAAAAACAATTCCAACGAATAGTGAAATTTTGAACCAATCGGATGAATTTTCAATAAAAAAAAAATCGAATTTTTTAGCAAGGTTGAAAATTAATCTTTCGGTTCCAAAAGATGTTGTTTTTTTTTCTTAAAAATTATTTTTTTTTTTTTTTAACTGAAAATGTAATTATTCCCGTTGCAGATTCTGAATTTTATTTGAAAATTCATCACTTTATTTGAAAATTTAACTATTAAAAAAAAAAATAATAATTTTCTTTTGACTGAAAATTATTTTTTTCTTATTTTAAAATTTAATCATTCCATTTTTTATCGAAAATTGACGTTTTAGTTCAAAATGAATCGTTTTGATTGAAAATTAAAATATTTTGTTTAAAATTCTTTTTTTTATTGTTTGGTTGAGAATTTATTTTTTCTTATCGAATCTGATAAAAAATGGAAAGGTAAATTTTTCAAATAAGAAAAAATGAATTTTTAACCAAAAAAAAAAAAAAAATGAATTTTTAACAAAATAGTTTAATTTTCAATCAAAATGTTGAATTTGGAACTAAAACGTCATTTTACGATAAAAAATGGAATAGTTAAATTTTCAGATAAAAAAAATGAATTTGCACAATAAAAAAAAATGTTTCTCATCTGGAAATTTAACTATTCCTTTGTTGATCGAAAATTGACGTTTTAGTTCAAAATTCATAATTTTTCTTGATAATTAAACTATTTTGTTAAAAATTGTTGTTTTTTTTCTTGAAAATTAATTTTTTCTTTGTCGGAAAATTCAACTATTTTATTTGTGATCGAAAATTGATGTTTTAGTTCAAAGTTCAATATTTTGATTGAAAATTAAACTATTTTTTAAATAATTTTTGTTTTTTTTTTATGAAAATTAATTTTTTTTAACGAAAAAGTTTACTATTTGGTTTGAAAATTGTCATTTTTAGTAAAAAATATAACTAATTTGTCGAAAATCCATATATTTTTTTGAGCCCCCGCCTTTTTTGTAGAAAATTAATCTTCTTGTTTGAACATTTATCTTTTTAGGTAAAAATTCAAGTATTCCAGTTAATATTCATCATTTTATTGAGAAATTTATCATTTTAGTTGAAATTTCATCTTTTGAGTTAGAAATTCATCTTTTTGGTTCAAAATTTAACTTTTCACAAGATTCATAATTTTAATTAACAATTCATTTGTTTGGTTGAAAATGATTTTTTTTTGCAAATGGAATTTTAAATATTCCATTTTTGGCAGAAGATTTATATTTATTAGTTCGAAATTCAACTATTTGGTTAAGACATTGTCTTTTTCAGTAAAAAATGTAACTAATTCTTTAAAAATTCATATATTTATTTGAAAAATCGTCTTTTTTTTAAAGAAAAGTTATCTTCTTATTTGAAAATTTATCTTTTTGGATGAAAATTCAAATAATCCAGTGAAATATACATCATTTTATTAAAAAATTTATCTTTTTAGTTAAATTCAACTATCACGGCGAAAGATTAATAATTTTAGTGAAAAATTAATCTTTTTCTTTAAAAATGTAACTATTCCATTTTTTATCGAAAATTGACGTTTTTTTCAAAATTCATCGTTTTGATTAAAAATTAAATTATTTGGTTAAAAATTCCTTTTTTTTTTGTTAAAAATTACTTTTTTCTTATTTAAAAAGTTTACTATTTCATTTTTTACCAGATCAGTTAAAAGAAAATAAATTTTGAACAACAAAAAAATGATTTTTAAGAAAATAGTTAAATTTTTAATCAAAATGATGAATTTTAAACTCAAACGTCAATTTTCGATCAAAAATGAAATAGTTAAATTTTCAGACAAGAAAAAATTAATTTTCAAGAAAAAAAAATTATGAACAAAATAGTTTAATTCTTAATTAAAATGATGAATTTCGAAGTAAAACGTCAATTTTCGATAAATAATGGAAATAGGAAACTTTTAATATAAGAAAAAATTAGTTTTTTTATGTGGAAAATTAATTTTTTGTTATTTGAAAATTTATGTATTCCATTGTCTATCGAAAATTTATATTTTAGTTAAAAAATCATAATTTTGATTGAAAATTAAACTATTTTGTTCAAAATTCTTTTTCTTTTTTGTTGAGAATTAATTTTTTCTTATCTGATATCATAGAAAATGGAATAGTAAACTTTTCAATTCAGAAAAAAATTAATTTTTAACAAAAAAAAAAACGCTTTTTTAACAAAATAGTTTAACTTTGAATCAAAATGATGAATTTGGAACTAAAACGTCATTTTTCGATCAAAAATGAAATAGTTAAATTTTCAGATAAAAAGAAATTAATTTCCAACATAAAAAAAAAATATTTCTCATCTGAAAATTTAACTATACCATTGTTGATCTAAAATTGACATTTTAGAACAAAATTCATCATTTGTATTGAAAATTAAACTGTTTTGTTAAAAACTCTTGTTTTTTTTATTGAAAATTAATTTTTTTATCTGAAAAGTTTATTATTCTATTTTTGATCGAAAATTTATATTTTAGTTCACAATTGAACTATTGTTTCTCATTTTAGTTGAAAATTCATCACTGATTGAACATTGACCTAATTTGTTGAAAAATGGTTTCTTTCCTTTTTGTAGAAATTAAATATTATTATTGAAAATTTTTATTATTTTTAGTGAAAAATTCAACATTTTCGTTAAAAATGCATGTATTTTCTTGAAAAATCGTATTTTTTTGTAAGAAATTTATCTTCTGATACGAAAATGTATCTGTTTGACTTGAAATTTAACTATTACAACTGAGAATTTAATTATTTCATTCATGTTTGAAAACTGATCTTTTTTTTTTTTAGTTAAAAATTCAACTATTTAGTTGAAAATTGATCATTTTTAGTCCAACTTTAACTATTTAGTACCGGAATTAATTTCATCTAAATATGAACTGAATTTTCAGTCGAAGAAGATAAAATACTATCAAAAATTATTTCTAAAAAAAAAACTTGAGATACTCAGAAAAAACCTGGAATTGTCACGGAATTTTTTTTCTAGGATAAATGAAGAAAAATATATGAATAATAAATGAAGAAAAATCTAAATTATCTTTGCAGAAAAAGCTGATAGAATTCTCGTAGATGAGGATGCGTTTGTATCAGAAAGAATTTCTGCCCTGAACGTTCCGCTGCTTCCTTTGACTGCCAATGTGCAAACAGGTGAAGAAGAGGAAGTCGAAATTGATAACTTCTCGAAGGTTTGTACCCGTTGATTTAAATTAGATTTTAGTTCAATTTTCATCCAAAAATTTAAAATGTTCATAATTTAATTTTAGATTAAACATTTTAATCATAATTTAATTTTAATTAAACAAAGGGTTGAATATAATAAACAAGAAGAATTAAAAAAAAATTAATTCTCAACTAAAACGGATTAATCTTTAAATATAGAGTTGCATTGAATTTAGAATAGTTGAATTTTCAACTATTTATGTATTTTTTAATCGAATATTTAAATTCTCAGTTAAAAAAAAAATTTTATACCAAATTTTTATATTTTCAAGCTGAAAAGACAACAAAAATACAAATAATCAGTTTAATTTTTCATAAAATTGTTAAATTTTCAACAAAATACATCAATTTTTTAGCCAAATTATTGAATTTTCGATGAAAGAAATATGAACTTTTTATAAAGTAGTTCAACTTTCATCGAATTTTCAACAATTAAAATAGTTAAATTGTCAATTTGAAAAATTAGATTAGAAAAATTTTAACAAAATAGTTAAATTTTCAACCAGTGGGATGAATCTTCAACGAAAAAAAAACGTTTGTAACAAAGTAGTTCAACTTTCATTAAATTAATTGAATTTGCAACCAAAAAATACTATAGCATTTAAATGGCTAAATTTTTTATTTTGAAAAATAAAAAAACAATGGATTTCTAACAAAATACTTAAATTTTCAACAACGAAAAAATTAATTTTTAACAAGCAAAAAAACAACATTTTAACCTTCCGAATAGATACTTGAATTTTTAACAAGTATTTAAAGTTTGGAAACAAAAAGAAGAATTTGTAAAAACAATTGTATTTAAACAAAAAAATTAAGTTTTAATTCAGAATTTTCAATCAAGAAAAATGATTATTGTTACAAAAAAGATGAAATTTTAATCCGAAATGATGAGTTTTTTGTCTAAAAAAGACGATTGTTCACCAAAGCAATTGAATTTCGACAAAAAAAAGATGGCGTTTTAACAAAATAGTCGAATGTTCTAAAAAGACGATAATTTTCAAACAATAAATGTCAATTATCAACGAAATAGTTTGAAAGTTATACCAAAAAGACGAATTTTCAAAGAAAAAAATAATAGCAGATATTTGAGGGAAAAAAAGATTTGAATTTAAACCAAAAAACAAAGTTAGATTTAACCAACGAAGACCAATTTTATTTTTTAAAAAAAGTTGAATCCTCAACTAAATCTGATAAATTTTGCAACCAGGTAGTTGCATTTTTAACCAAAAAAATTAATTTTCAAAAAAAAAAAGATCCTTTACAACCATTCAGTTGTATTTTCAAAAAATTGTCAAATTTGCTGTTAAAAAAATTACATTTTAACAAAACAAAAATTAATTTTGAACTAAAATTATGCATTTTTAACCAAAGAAATTAACTTTTGAAAAAGTAATTGAAATTTCAACTGTTTGGTTACAAATTTAACAATTTCGTTAAAAAGTCATATATTTTTTTGTCGAAAATTTAACTGTTTTTTTTTTTTTTTTAATATTCTTCTTTTTGGATAAAAAATTCGTCTTTCCGCATTGAAAATACATCTTTTGAAAATTTTGAAAATTTTTGAAAAAGATTTATTGTTAATTATTTTGTTGAAAATTCAACTTTTTTGTTTCTTCTTTTTTTAATAGAAAATTTTTCCTGTCAGATTAAAAATTCATTTCTTTTAAAAAATTCTACTATTTGGTTGAAAATTTAATTGTTTTGTTAAAAATTCATCTTTTTTGGACAGAATATTCCTCCTTTCAGATAAAAAATTCATCTTTTTTCGTAGAATTTAAAACTATTTTGTTGATAATTGATTTTTATTGTTTGTCAATGATCGCTTTTATTGAAAATTCAACTGATTTTAAAAATTTATCTTTTTGTCTTCAAAAATCAACTGTTTGTTTCAAAATTTAAGTTGAATTCAACTTTTTTTATTTTTAATTAAAATGTTTTTTGCTTGAAAATTCAAATACTTGGTTGAATGTTTAACTGCGATTCTTCCTTTTTGGTACAAAAATCATATTTCTTGATTGAAAATGTTTTTTGAAAATTCTGAATTAAAACTTAATTTTTTTTTAATTCAACTGCTGTATTGAAAGCTGAACTACTTGCTACAAATTCGTTTTTTTTTGTTGAAAATTCATTGTTTTGGTTAAAAATTTCACTATTTGTTGGAAAGTTTTTTTTTTTCTAATTGAAAATTTAACTATTTGAATGGTTGAAAATTCGAAGTTGGAATTTTTTTATTTAATTTTTCTAATTGACAATTTAACTATTTAAATCGTTCAAAATTAGTTTTTGTGGTTGAATTAAACTATTTTTTATTTGAAATTATATTTTTTTGCAATCTTTAACTAATATAGTAGAATTTTCAATCGAAGAGATGAATTTTGAACTAAAACATCAATTTTCGATCAAAAATGGTATAGTAAACTTTTCATATAAGAAAAAATTAATTTAAAAAAAAGACTTTTTAACAAAATAGTTTAATTTTCAATCAAAATGATGAATTTTAAACTAAAACGTAAATTTTCTGACTAAAAAGATAAAATTGAGCTAAAATAATAATTTTTAAAATAAAATAATGAATATTTCACTGGAATACTTGAATATACATTTAAAAAAATGAATTTTCAAGAGCAAAACATTATAATTTTCTACCAAAAAATACGGGTTTTCAACAAAATATATAATTTTTCAACGAATTAGTTATATATTTTTTACTGAAAAAGACCATTTTTCAACCAAATAGTTGAATTTTGAACTAAAAAATATATATTTCTAGCTAAAAATGGAATACTTAAATTTTCATTAAAAAAAAAAATAATTTTCAACCAAGCAAATGAATTGTTAACTAAAATGATAAATCTTGTGAAAAGTTTAATTTTGAATCAAAAAGATTTTATTTAATTTAAAATGACTATTTTTTCAACCAAATAGTAAACTTTTCAGATAAAAAAATTAATTTTCAAAAAAGTAAACAAGAATTGTTAAAAAAAATAGTTTAATTTTAAATCAATTTTAAACTAAAACATCAATTTTCGATCAACAATGAAATAGTTAAATTTTCATATCAGAAAAAATAATTTTCAGCCAAAAGAAAACTAATTTTTTATTAATAGTTAAATTTTTAAACAAAGTGATGAATTTTCAAATAAAATGCAGAAATTCAGTTAAATTGTATGACTAAAAAAATGAATTTTCAAGGGAAAATTTTGATTGAAATTTTGATTGTAAATTAAACTTTTTTTAAAACAAAATTTGTTTTTATTAATTTTTTCTTATCTGATATGATCAAAAATGAAATAGTAAACTATTTAAATAAGAAAACATAATTTTTAGCCAAAAGAAAAGTAATTTTTTTTTAATAATTAAATTTTCAAACAAAGGGATGACTTTTTAAATAAAATTCAGAATCTTCAACGGAAATAATTACACTTTCAGTTGAAAAAAAAAATATTAAAGAAAAAAACAACATATTTTAAAACAGAAAGATGAATTTTCAACCTTGCTAAAAATTCTTTTCTTTTTAAATTCATCCCTTTGGTTGAAAATTTCACTATTTGTTGGATTTTTTTTCTAATTGAAAATTCTTTTTTTGCGGTTGAATTAAACTATTTTTTATTTGAAATAATAATTTTTTTTTGGTAATTCAACTACTTAGTTGTAAGTTGAACACTTTTTAAAAATTTATTTTTGGTTGAAAATTTAAATATTTTGTTGGAAATTTCGTGTTTTTTTTTTAATTTTCTAATTGAAAATTCAACTATATGAATGCTTTAAAATCTCATTTTTTGCGATTCAATTCAACTATTTTGGATTTAAAATTATAGTATTTTTTGGTTGCAAATTAAATTACTTTCGTTGGATTTCGTTGGATTTTTTTTTTAATTAAATTTTTCTAATTGACAATTTATTTATTTGAATTTTTCAAAATTCATTTTTTGCTGTTGAATTAAACTATTTTTTATGTGAACCTATAATTTTTTGCAAATTCAACTACCTGGTTGAAACTTGAATCACGCGTTAAAAATTCATTTTTTGTCGTTGTTGAAAATTTAACTAATTTGTTGGAAATTCGTTTTTTTTTATTTTAATTTTTCTAATTGACAATGTATTTTTTTGAATTGTTTAAAATTCGTTTTTTGCGGTTGAATTAAATTATTTTTTCTTGGAAATTATTCTTTTTTCTTGCAATCTTTAATATAGTTTTTTAATTTTTAATCATAATCATGAATTTTGAACTAAAACGTCAGTTTTCTATAAAAAATGGAATGATTAAATTTTAAAATAAGAAAAAAATAATTTTCAGTCAAAAGAAAATTATTATTTTTTTTTTAAATAGTTAAATTTTCAAATAAAGTGATGAATTTTCAAATAAAATTCAGAATCTGCAACGGGAATAATTACATTTTCAGTTAATAAAAAATAATAATTTTTAAGAAAAAAAAACAACATCTTTTGAAACCGAAAGATTAATTTTCAACCTTGCTAAAAATTTCGATTTTTTTTAAATTGAAAATTCATCCGATTGGTTCAAAATTTCACTATTCGTTGGAATTGTTTTTTCTAATTGAAAATTTTAATATTTGTATGGTTGAAAATTCGCTTTTTTTGTGGCTGAATTAAACTATTCTTTATTTAAAATTATAATTTTTTTGGAAATTTAATGACTTGGTTGAAAGTTGAATTTTTGTTAAAAATTTATTTT
>NC_046664.1:81903923-81922833 GCF_010883055.1 Belonocnema kinseyi | reverse complement strand
TCAATTAAAATGGTGAATTTCGAACTAAAACGTCAATTTTTGATAAAAAGATGGAATAGTTAAATTTTCAGATGAGAAATAATAATTTTCAGCCAAAAGAAAATTTTTTTTAAATAGATAAATTTTCAAATAAAAATCGGAATCTTCAACGCGAATAATTACATTTTCAGTTTAACAAAATAATAATTTTCAAGAAAAAAAAATAGAAAAACAACATATTTTAAAACAGAAAAATTAAATTTCAACCTTGCTAAAAAATTGTTGTTCTCGAAAATTCATCCCTTTGTTTGAAAATTTCACTATTTGTTGGAAATTTCTATTAATTTTTTTTTTGCAAATTCAACTGCATGGTTGGAACTGGAATCATTTGTAAAAATTCATTTTATTGTTGTTGAAAATTTAACTATTTTGTTGGAAAATCGTTTTTTTTTTATTTTCCTAATTGAAAATTTAACTATTTGAATGCTCTAAAATCTGACTTCTTGGGGTTGAAGTCAACTATTGTGGATTTAAAATTATAGTTTTTTTTTTGTTGCTAATTGAATTAGTTTAATGAAAGTTGAACTACTTTGTTAAAAATGTTTTATTTTGTTTTTCGTTGAAGATTTATCTCTTTGGTTGAAAATTTAATTATTTTTTTAGACATAGTGTTTTTTTTTTAATTTAATTTTTCTAATTGAAAATGTAACTATTTTAAATGTTGAAAATTCGCTTTTGATTTAAAATTAAATATTTTTTAGTCGAAAATTGAACTACTTTGTTGTTAAAAATTAATTTTTTTGTTTGAAAATTCATCCCTTTGCTTGAAGAAGTTGAAAGTTCAACTAATTAAAAATTGATTTTGTCATTGAAAAATTAAACAATTTTAAAAAAAGCGATATATTTCGACTTGAAATCTAATATTATTATATTTGTGTCAAAAAATTATTTAATTTTTTATTTTTAAATTATTTCCTATTTCAATAATCATGCTGGATGTTGAAGAAAAATTAAAATTTTTGATTTATTCTGAATTCAATTTTTTTGGATTACAAAAGTGAGAATGCGTCTATTTTTTTCAGGATGTGGACCCTTCAGCTCAAGAGGAGGCCAGACAAGAAGCGGAAAAGATAAAAAAATTGAAGACTTTGTTTAAAGGTTTGAAAATTTTTATAAATCGCGAAGTTCCAAGAGAACCACTGGTTTTTGTAATTCGCGCACTTGGCGGCGAGGTTTCCTGGGATAAAACGCTTTTCGTTGGATCTTCATTTCACGAGACTGACGAGACCATCACTCACCAGATTGTGGACAGGCCGAGTATGGAGAAAGAATATTTGTCAAGGTATTTTATTTATATTTTTCATTAATCGCTCAACTTCTAAATTGAAGATTTTCAAATTTTTATGAAAATTTTCGTTGGCTTTTTTTGCTTTTGCTTTAAATTAATTTTTGTAACTAAAAATTTTAATATTTATTTATATTATTTAATATTCTTTTAGTTGAAAATTCTTGTATTTCGTTGAAAAATCGTTTATTAATTAAATAAGTTAAAGAAAAAATGTGATTAAAAAAGTAATTCAAATACTTTCGCTTTTTTAATGTAAGTAATTTGTTACTCTTTTGTGAAAAAAATAACGGTTTCGGGTACAGATTCAGCATTTTAATTGAAAATTCATTTCTTTGGTTGAAAAATGAGCTATTTTATGGAAAATTAATTTTTTTTTAACTGAAAATTTAAATATTTCAGGTGAAGCTTGAACTATTTTGTTGAAATTTTTTTTGGGTTGAAATTTAATTTTTTTTAAATAAAAATGTATCTATTGCCGTTGAATATTCCATCATTTTAATTAAAAATCATATCTTTGATTGGATATTAATTTTGTGAAGAAAAACTTAACAATACATTTTTTTATTTAAAAATGAAATTTCGTAATTGAAAATTCAATTAAATTAAATTCAAAATTCAATTATTTTGTTAAAAATTTTTCTTTGTTTTTCAATTTAAAATTAATTTTTTTACTATTTCTGGCTAAAGATTGATCTTCTTTAGTTCAAAATTCAACTGTTTAGTTGAAAACTGATGAATTTTTTTGGAAAAAGCGTCTTTTTTGGAATTGAAAATTAATTATTTAATTTGAAATTTGACTATTCCATTTAAAGATTCATCAGTTTAGTAAAAAAATCTTAATTTTCAATGAAAATTTGTAGGTTTTTTTCGTAGATAATTAATTTTTTCAACAATTCTATGTTTTGATTGAGAATTTATCTTTTTTATTTAAGAATGTATATTTTTCGGCTTAAAATAAAACTGACTGGATGAAAATTAAACTCCTTTGTTAAAAATTAAGCTTTTTGTTTAAAATTCATCTATTCCGCTTGAAGATTTATCATTTTAGTTAAAAATTCATCACTTTCGATGAAAATTTGTGTTTTTTGTTTGTAGATAATTGATTGTTTAAGTTATTCCATTTTTGGATAAAAATCTATTAGTTTCAATTAAAAATTCAATTATTTATTTAAAAATGGATGTATTTTCTTAAAAAATAGTCTTTTTTTGTTAAAAATTAAGTGTTTTAGTTAATTATTCATCATTCAAGTTGAAAAATGATATTTTTTTGGCTGAAAATAAAATTGATTTGATGAAAATGAACACTTTTGTTAAAAATGAATCTTCTTTGTTTAAAATTCATCTATTCTACTTGAAGATTTATTGTTTTGGTTGAAAATTTAAATATTTATTTGAAAACTGAGGCAATTTGTTGAAAAACGTCCTTTTTGTTAGAAAACTTTTTTCATTATTATTATTTTTTTTATTTGGAAATTTATGTTTTTGGTTGAAAATTTTGCATTCCAGTTAATTATTCTTCATTCATATTAAAAATGTATACTTTTTTCTAAAAATAAAACTGGATGAAAATTAAACTCTTTTGTTAAATTTTAATCTTTTTGTTTAAAATTCATCTATTCCGCTTGAAGATTTATCATTTTAGTTAAAAATTCATCACTTTCGATGCAAATTTGTGTTTTTTGTTTGTAGATAATTGATTTTTTAAGTTATTCCATTTTTGGATAAAAATCTATTAGTTTCAATTAAAAATTCAATTATTTATTTTAAAATTGATGTATTTTCTTAAAAAACGGTCTTTTTTTGTTAAAAATTAAGTGTTTTAGTTAATTATTCATCATTCAAGTTGAAAAATGATATTTTTTTGGCTGAAAAAAAAACTGATTTGAAGAAAATGAACACTTTTGTTAAAAATGAATCTTTTTTCTTTAAAATTCATCTATTCCACTTGAAGATTTATTGTTTTAGTTGAAAATTTAATTATTTATTTGAAAACTGAGGCAATTTGTTAAAAAAACGTCCTTTTTATTAGAAAAAATTTTTTATTATTTTTTTTATTTGTAAATTATATTTTTTGGCTAAAAATAAAATTTATTGGATGATGAAATTGGTTGAAAAGCTATATTTTTCGGCTGAAAAAAAGTAATTGGATGAAAATTGAACTCTTTTGTTAAAAATTAATCTCCTTTGTTTAAAATTCATTACTATCGATGCAAATTTGTGTTTTTTTGTAGATAATAATTTTTTTTTTGTAAATTAATTTTTTTAAATTTGGGAACTCATCTTTTTGGTTGAAAATGAAGTATTGTAGTTCATTATTCATAATTCAAGTGAAAAAATTATATTTTTTAACTGAAAATAAAACTAATTGGATGTAAATTAAACTCTTTTGTTAAAAATTAATTTTTCTTGTTTAAAATTCATCTATTTCACTTGAAAATTTATTTTGTTAGATAAGAATTTAATTATTTAGTTGAAAATTAATGCAATTCGTTAAAAAATCGTCATTTTTATTAGAAAACTATTTTTTTTTAAATTATTTTTTTGTTATTTGGAAATTTATGTTTTTGGTTGAAAAGTCAGCAATCTAGTTAATTCTTCGTTATTTAAGTTGGAAATTTCTATTTTTGGGATAAAAATAAAACTAATTTTATGAAAATTAAACTCTTGTTAAAAATATAGTCTTTTTGTTTTAAATGTAATTTAATTTAATTTGGAAATTCATCTTTTTGTTTAAAAATGAAGTATTCCAGTTAATTATTTATATGTCAAGTTAAAAATGCATATGTTTTGGATGAAAATTAATCTGTTTTTTTTTTTTTTAAATTAAGCTTTTTTCTATAAAATTAATCCATTCTACTTGAAAATTTATCCTTTTAATTGAAAATTTATGACTTTCGAGCCTATCAGTTGAAAATTAGTCTTTTTTAATTAAAAAATCAACTATTCAATTGAAAATTGATGTATATTGTTGAAAAATCGTCTTTTTGTTTGAAAATTAATTTTTTTTAAATTGAAAATTCATCGTTTTGGTTGAAAATTAAGTATTCCAGTTAATTATTCATCCTTCAAGTTAAAAAATGATATTTTTTGGCTAAAAAGAAAACTAGTTGGATGCAAAATAAAATTTTTTGTTTAAAATTAATTTTTCTTGTTTAAAATTCACTTTTCGATTGAAAATTAAGTAGTCGAGTTAATTATTCATCATTCAAGTTGAAAATTGATATTTTTTGGCTGAAAATAAAACTGGTTGGATGAAAATTAAACTCTTTTGTTAAAAATTAATTTTTCTTGTTTAAAATTCATCTATTTCATTTGAAAATTTATTTTGTTAGATAAGAATTTAATTATTTATTTGAAAAGTAAACCAATTCGTTAAAAACTCGTCATTTTTATTAGAAAACTATTTTTTTTTAATTATTTTTTTGTTAATTGGAAATTTATGTTTTTGGTTGAAAAGTCAGCAATCTAGTTAATTCTTCGTTATTTAAGTTGGAAATTTCTATTGTTGGGCTAAAAATAAAACTAGTTTTATGAAAATTAAACTCTTGTTAAAAATTTAGTCTGTTTGCATATGTTTTGGATGAAAATTAATCTGTTTTTTTTTTTAAATTAAGCTTTTTTCTATAAAATTAATCCATTCTACTTGAAAATTTATCATTTTAATTGAAAATTTATGACTTTCGAGCCTATCAGTTGAAAATTAGTCTTTTTTAATTAAAAATTCAACTATTCAGTTGAAAATTGATGTATATTGTTGAAAAATCGTCTTTTTGTTTGAAAATTAATTTTTTTTTTAATTGAAAATTCATCGTTTTGGTTGAAAATTAAGTATTCCAGTTAATTATTCATCCTTGAAGTTAAAAAATTATATTTTTTGGCTAAAAATAAAACTAGTTGGATGAAAAAAATAAAATTTTTTGTTTAAAATTAATTTTTCCTGTTTAAAATTCATCTATTTCACTTGTTGAAAAATCGTCTTCTTTGTTTGAAAAAAAATTTTTTGTTGGAAATTCATCTTTTCGGTTGAAAATTAATTAGTCTAGTTAATTATTCATCATTCAAGTTGAAAATTGATATTTTTTGGCTGAAAATAAAACTGGTTGGATGAAAATTAAACTCTTTTGTTAAAAATTAATTTTTCTTGTTTAAAATTCATCTATTTCATTTGAAAATTTATTTTGTTAGATAAGAATTTAATTATTTAGTTGAAAAGTAAACCAATTCGTTAAAAACTCGTCATTTTTATTAGAAAATTATTTTTTTTAAATTATTTTTTTGTTATTTGGAAATTTATGTTTTTGGTTGAAAAGTCAGCAATCTAGTTAATTCTTCGTTATTTAAGTTGGAAATTTCTATTGCTGGGCTAAAAATAAAACTAGTTTTATAAAAATTGAACTCTTTTTAAAAATTTAGTCTGTTTGCATATGTTTTGGATGAAAATTAATCTGTTTTTTTTTTTAAATTAAGCTTTTTTCTTTAAAATTAATCCATTATACTTGAAAATTTATCATTTTAATTGAAAATTTATGACTTTCGAGCCTATCAGTTGAAAATTAGTCTTTTTTCATTAAAAATTCAACTATTCAGTTGAAAATTGATGTATATTGTTGAAAAATCGTCTTTTTGTTTGAAAATTAATTTTTTTTAAATTGAAAATTCATCGTTTTGGTTGAAAATTAAGTATTCCAGTTAATTATTCATCCTTCAAGTTAAAAAATTATATTTTTTGGCTAAAAATAAAACTAGTTGGATGCAAAATAAAATTTTTTGTTTAAAATTAATTTTTCTTGTTTAAAATTCATCTATTTCACTTGTTGAAAAATCGTCTTCTTTGTTTGAAAATAAATTTTTTTTGTTGGAAATTTATCTTTTCGATTGAAAATTAAGTAGTCGAGTAAATTATTCATCATTCAAGTTGAAAATTGATATTTTTTGGCTGAAAATAAAACTGATTGGATGAAAATTAAACTCTTTTGTTAAAAATTAATCTTTTTTGTTTAAAATTCATTGTTTTAGTTGAAAATTTTATCACCTTTAATCGAAATTTGTGTTTTTTTTTTGTAGTTTTAGATAATTACTTTTTTTTTTAGTTATTCCATTTTTGTATAAAAAATGATCTTTTTTAGTCCATTTTGATTAGAAATCTCATTTTTTTCCCCATTGAAAATTCATCTTTTTGGTCTCATTAAAGTATTTAAAAAACTATTTCCTAAAAAAAAAAGAGAATTTTGAACTTAAACTTAAATTTAAATACTGAATTGGCGAAATATTTATAGATATTACGTGCAGCCGCAGTGGGTCTTTGATTGTGTGAATGCTCGTGAGGTGCTGCCAGTTGAAAAGTATCTGATGGGTGCTGTACTTCCACCTCATCTCTCACCTTTCTCAGACAATCGACGAGATCAAACGTACATTCCGCCCGAGGAGCGCGTCCTCATGGATCCTGAGTACCGACTCCACAATCGTAATTTTCCATAGCATTTTTAAAATTTATTTATTTATTTATTTTTTTGTTTATTTTATTTTTGTTTTTATTTTCTGTTTGAATTTTCTATTTTACACTTGGAAAAAATCGAATGGGTATAATTTTGCAGTCGAAGAGGAGGAGGACGAGGACGAGGAAGCTGAAGGAGATGCGAGCAACGAGCAAGAGGAAACAGAAGCCAACGAAAGCACGAATGAAACTGCCGGCAAGGAAGAGGATGTGGAGATGGACGTGGAGGAGGAGGAGAAAAAGGAAGAAGATGAGCGAGAACGCGAAAGGATACTCAAGGTAGGTCTTTTAATAAAGCAATTTTCAGACTTTACACTCTTTTCTCGTTTTTTCCTCTTTTTTTTTTTTTTAGAGAATTATACTCTTTTTTCCTCTGTTTTCAAGAAATTTTTCCCTTTTTCACTTTTTTTCGCTCAATTTTGAACTGAATTAGTAGAAACCAAATAAGAAAAAGTTAAATTGGGATCTTTGATATTATTTAGTTTATAATGCGTAATTCGAAAATCTTTCACTTTGTGGATTTTTTATTTTAGATTTTTGAGCGGAGATTTGAATATAATTTTAAAATGGAAAATAAAATAAAAATGAAAGGGTGAAAATTGAACTATTTTGTTACAAATTATTTTTTTTTTTCATTCATCTGTTCCGCTTAAAAATTTATCTGTTTTAGTTCAAAATTGAACTAGTTAGTTAAAAATTGATGAATTTTTTTTTATAAAATAGTTTTTTTTTTGTTTGAAAATTTATGCTTTTTGTTGAAAAATAAAGTATTCCAGTTAAATATTCTTTATTTAAGCTGTAAATTTATATTTTTTGGCTGAAAGTAAAACTGATTGGATGAAAATTAAACTCAAGTTCGATTTTAACAGTTTTTAAAATAATTAAAGTGCAGTTTGGAAAATTAAAACAATTAAAAATTAAAAACATTTTTTGCTTAAAATCTATTTATTTAACCTGAAAATTTATTGTTTTATTTGAAAATTAATACAATTTGATGACAAATCGCCTTTTTTCGCAAAATTATTTTGTTTGTAAATTAATTTTATTTTATTGGGAATTTTCATCTTTTTGGTTAAAAATTCTGTATTCCAATTAATTATTCATCCTTCAAGTTAAAAAATTATACTTTTTAAATAAAAATAAAACTAGTTTGATGCAAATTAAACTTTTTTGTTAAAAATTAATTTTTCTTGTTTAAAATTGATCTATTTTACTTGTTGAAAAATCGTCTTCTTTGTTTGAAAACTAATTTTTTTGTTGGAAATTCATCCTTTTTGGTTGATAATTAAGTAGTCGAGTTAATTATTCATCATTCAAGATTGATTGAAGATTGAAAATAATTACTTTTTTAAGTTACTCCATTTTTGGGTGAAAATTGATCTTTTACAATAAAAAATTCAACTATTTAGTTTAAAATTGATGAATTTTCTTAAAAAGTAGTATTTTTTGTTTGATACCTTATTGATCTTTTTTTTTGAAATTCATGTTTTTTGTTTAAAATTAAGTATTCTAGTTCATTTATTCATCATTTAAGTAAAAAAATTATATTTTTTGGATGAAAATAAAACTGACTAGATGAAAATTGAACTATTTTGTTACAAATTATTAATTTTTTTTTTATTCATCTATTCCACTTGAAGATTCTTCATTTTAGTTTGAAAATTCATCAGTTTCGATCCAAATTTTATGTCTTTTCAAGCGTAGATATTTCATTTTTTAATTATTCCATTTGTGGGTGACAATTGATCTTTTTTAGTTCAAAATTCATCTAATTAGTTGAAAATTCAACTATTTAGATGATTATTCTTTATTCAAGTTGTAAATTTATATTTTTTTGATTGAAAATAAAACTGATTGGATTTTTGGTAGAAAATTAAACTTTTTGTTTAAAAATTAATCTTTTTTAGTTAAATTTTCGATTTTTTGGTTGATAATTCTTGAATATTCTTAAAAATTCTATTTTTTGTTAATAAATTAATCTTCTTGTTTGAAAATTCACCTTTTTCAGCTGAAACTTTGATTTTTTTTTGTTTAGAATTCTTGAATTAAGCTTAAAAACAATTTTTTCGGTACCAATTTTAACTTTTCGTTTAAAAATTGTTCTTTTTTAGTTGAAAATTGAACTACTTGGTTGAGAATTTTTGAAGTTTGTTAAAAATTTGTTTTTTTTTTCGATTAAAAATTAAACAGCTCGGTTGTCAAACTGAACTACTTTCTTAAAAACTAAAAAAAAATTTGAGTTGAATTTTATTGAAAATTTATCTTTTTTCATAATAAATTAATCAAATGGTTTAAAAATTAATCCTTTCTACTTGAAACTTCGACTTTTTGGTTCAGAATTCTTGAATTTTGTTAGAAAGTTACTTGTTCTTCGGTACAAAATTTAACTGTTTGTTTAAAAAATTCAACTTTTTAGGTGACAATTCTTAAATTTTGTTTAAAAATTAGTATTTTTTGGTACGAAATTTAACTTTTAATTTAAAAATTAATCATTTGGTTGAAAAATTCATCTTTTTTAGTTGAAAATTTGAGAGCTTGATTCAGAATTGTGGAATTTTGTTTAAAAATTCGTTTTTTTCGGTACAAAATTTAACTGTTTATTTAAAAAATTTATCTTTTTAGTTGAAATTACAACTGTTTTGTTGAGAATTTTTGAATTTTATTAAAAATTCAACAACTAGGTTCAAAAGTTAAACTTTCTTAAAAACTAAAAAAAATGTGGTCTTTAATTTGATTAAAAATTCGTATTTTTTTCGGTACCAAATTTAACTTCTTGTTTTAAAATTATTCTTTTTTAGGTGAAAATTTGATTTTTTTGTTCAGAGTTCATAAATTATGTTAAAAAATTAGTTTTTTTTCTGTACCAAATTTAACTTTTTGTTTAAAAATTCATTTTTTCTAGTTGAAAATTCAACTTTTTGGGTAACAATTCTTGAAATTTGTTAAAAAGTTTGTATTGTTTTTTTCTCGGTAGAAAAGTAATCTTTTTGTTTAAAAATTCCTCGTTTTTGGTTAAAACTTTAAATTTTTTTCGCTCCAGAATTCTTGAATTTTGTTAAAAATATATATTTTTTTTTTTTGGTACCAAGTTTAACTTTTTGTTTAAAAATTAATCATTTGGTTGAAAAATTCATCTTTTTTAGTTGAAACTTCGATTGTTTTTTGGTTCAGAATTCTTGAATTTTGTTTCAAAAAATCGTTTTTTTTCGGTACAAAATTTAACTGTTTGTTTAAAAAATTCATCTTTTGAGTTGAAATTTGAACTGTTTGGTTGAGAATTTTTGAATTTTGTTAAAAATTCAACAATTAGGTTTGAAAGTTAAAATACTTTTTAAAAAACTAAAAAAAAATGTCTCTAATTTGATTGAAAATTCATCTTTTTCAGTACAAAATTAAAATTTTTTTTTTTAAATTAATCATTTGGTTGAAAAATTCATCTTTTTTAGTTGCAACTTCGACTGTTTTTTAATTCAAAATTCTTGAATTTTGTTAAAAAAATTTGTTTTTTTCTCGGTACAAAATTTAACTGTTTGTTTGAAAATGAATCTTTTTTAGTAGAAAATTTAACTTTTTGGTTGACAATTCTTGGATTTTGTTAAAAAATTTGGTTTGTTTTTTTCTCTGTAGAAAAGTCATCTTTTTGTTTAAAAATTTCTCTTTTTTAGTTGAAACTTCGACTGTTTTTTGGTTCAGAATTATTAGATTTGGTTCAAAAATTAATTTTTTTTTGTACCAAATTAAAATTTTTGTTTAAAAATTAATCATTTGGTTGAAAAATTCATCTTCTTTCGTTGAAATTTTAAGTGTTTTTTGGTTCATAATTCTTGAATTTTGTTAAGAAATTCATTGTTTTTTTTCGTTACAAAATTTAACTTCTTGTTTCAAAATTATTCTTTTCTAGTTGAAAATTGAACTTTTTGGTTCAGATTTTTAAATTATGTTTAAAAAATTATGTTTTTCCGTACCAAATTAAATTTTTTGCTCGAAAATTCTTGGATTTTGTTAAAAAATTTATTTTTCTTTTTTTCGGTAGAAAATTAATCATTTTTAGTTGAAAAGGGGGAATCGTAGTTTGAACAAAAAAATGTACCTTTTCCCCCGTCCGACGATGAAACGTGAAATAATTCCGAGGCACTTTCCGCGAAAATTTATTTCCTTCCAAGGCCGATCGCGGCACTATTGAGAAGGCCAGCACTATTGAGAAGACCGGCACTATTGAGAAGGCGGACTGCATTTGATTGAATTGTTATAGAAAAAGAAGATGAAGACAAAAGCGGGAGAGGTGATAAAGGAAATTCCTTGGGAGAAGGATCGGCAGGAGAGGCAGGAATATAGACTTCGGGAGAAAATGGTGAAAAAGAAGCATCGTAAATTGTACAAGAGTATGATGAAGGGAAGAGAAGACAGGGCGAAGGAAATCTGGCTTTTGAGGAAGAAGAGGCGTCTGCACGAAAATGCGGAGAAGGAGAAGCAGAAAGAAATAAGAAAGGCCAAGAAAACGACCAAGGCTGAATAAATGAATTTCTGCGAATTTTCGTTGGAGATTGTGAGTTGAAAAGTTTGATTAAAGTATGATTTTATTATTATTAAACGAGAGGAAAAGTGATTTTTTAATTATCCTTCAAATAAATCCTCCTTATTTGACTTTTAGAAAAATTAATATCAAATAACGATATTTTTTTCCTTTTTAAAAGAATCTTTATATTGATAATTTTAACTGTTTTTTTTTTAATTAGTTTTTTTTTCGAAATTAATTTTTTAACTGAAAATTTAATTCTATTTTTAGCTGGATTTTTTTAAAATTCATTTTTGATGGAAATTCTACTAGGTGGTTGAAACTTAAATTGAAAATTTAACTGTTTTGTTAAAAGTTCGTTTTTTATTGATAATTAAATTTTTCACATTATCATTTTAACTGTTCGAGTTGTAAGTTGAATGATTTATTTGAAAATAATTTTTGTTGTTTGTTAGAAATTAATTTTCTTAACTGAAAATTTAAATATTTTAGTTGAATATTTCAATATTTTAGTTTATAATTTGTCTCTTCTCGAAAATTAATTTTGTAACTTTTAAGTTAACTATTTAATTTTTGGTTAATAATTCATCTTTCTTAGTAGAAAATTTATTTTCGATCTCTCAATCATTCGTCCTTTCTTTTTATTTGAAATTTTTTGTTTTGTTTTGAAAATTCAACTTTGGTTGAAAATTTAACTATTTTACTTGAAAATTGAACTGTTTGGTTGAAAATTCGTCTCTTTTAAGAAAAAATTCATTTAAAATTCAATACTTCGTTAAGATCTAAACTATTATATTAAAAATTAATTTTTTCCGTTGAAAATTTAACTATTAGAGTTAAGGATTTATTATTTTATTTTAATATTCACTGCTTTTGTTGAAGATTCATCTTTTTGTTAAAAAATAATTATTCTTAGTTCAAAATATATTTTTTTATTGAAAATGCTACTTTTCTGGTTGCAGATTCATCATTTTAGTTGAAAATTCATATTTTTTGTAAAACTTCCAAGTGTGAAAGTTGAAAATTTAACTGTTTTGTGGCAATTTTTCAAAAATAATTTTTTTTATTGAAATTGTAATTATTCTATTTTTTGTTGAAATATTAAGTACTACATTTTTTTTTGTAAATTCACCTTTTTTGGATGCAAATTAAAACTCGGTTGAAATTAATTAATTAAATATTTCTTCACCGAAAATTTAAATGTTCTAGTGGAATATTTTACTATTTTAGTTTATAATTTGTCTCTTTGTACGAACTTTAATTTTTTATCTCGTAAGTTAATTATACAATTTTTGGTCGATAATTTATCATTTTTAGTTGAAAATTTATTTTTTTGTGAAAATTCCACTGTGTTCATTTTCGTTGAATTTTTTTTTTTGAAAATTAAATTATTGTCGTTGAAGAATCATAATTTTAATTGAAAATGGAAATGTATCATTTTTGTTGAAAATTTAACTATTTTGTGGAAAATTCGTTTCGTTTTATTGTTGAAAATTATTTTTTTTTCTTGTTTGAAATTGTAATATTCTATTTTTGGTTTAAAATCTATATTTTTTGTGAAAATTTAAATATTTTGTGGATTTTTTGGTTCTTTTTAATAAAAATGTAATTATTTTATTTTCGGTTGAAAATTCAACTATACCAATTGAAGATTTCTAATTTTAATTCAAAGTTTATCGCATTATTAAAAAAATAACTATTTTGTGGACATTTTCTTGCTTTGTTAAAGATGTAATTTTTTCATTTTTTTTTTTAAATTAAACTGTTGCAGTTGAAGTTTCTGAAGTTTAATTGAAAATTTATCACTGGTTAAAAATTTGTGTTTTTTAAAAATTAATTTTGTGGCTTAAATTGTAATTATTTTATTTTTGGTTGAAAATGTATCTTTTTAAGTTAAAAGTTTAACTACTTGGTTTAAAATTCATCTTTTGTTCAATATTTCTTTAAAAGTTAAATATTTTGATAAAAAAAAAAATTGTTGGAAATTTCAACTATTATAGTTGCAGATTCATAATTTTAGTTGAAAATCCATTTTTTTGGTTTAAAATAAAAAAAACTTCGTTGAAAGTTAAATTTTTTGTCAAAATTAATTTTGTTGTTGTCTTTTTGTTAGAAAATAATTCTTCTTGGTTGAAAATTGATTTTTATGTTGAAAATTCAACTATGGTATTAAAGATTTATAATTTTTCTTGACAATTAATTCTTTTGTTTTGAAATTCAACTATTACAGTAAAAAATTGCTCATTTTAATTTTAAAAAATTGTAAATAAAATTTTTTCTTCATAATTTGTTTTTATTTTTTCTTGAAAATTAATATTAAATAACAATGTTTTTTAGTTTTTAAATGTAGCTTTATATTACTGGATTTAACTGTTTTGTTGAAAATTAGTTTTTTGTTTTATCGAAATTAATTTTCTTAACTAAAAATTTAATTCTATTTGTGATTAGATTTTTTTTAAAATTTATTTTGATTGAAGATGAAAATATTGGTTGGTTGAAATATTAACTACATTTTTTTAGAATTCGGCTTTTTTGGATGGAAATTCGACTACTAAAAAAAATTTTTGTTTGAGATTCATAATTTTAATTTAAAACTTGTCTTTTTCATTAAAAATTTAACTGTTTTGTTGAAAATTCATCACTTTGGTTCAAAATTTAACTATTTTGTGCAAAATTTGTTGTTTCTACCTTTACAGTTAAAGCTTGATTATTTTGTTTGAATATTTATCTATCCGGTGGAACTTAAATTTTCTGAAATCAAATTTGAACCATTCAATTTTTTGTTGTAAATTTTGTTTTGTTTTAATAAAAAATTCATTCATTAAAAAAAAGTCGCCTTTTTCGTTACAAAATAATTCTTCTGGGGGTCGAAAATTAATTTATTTTTTGTTTAAATTAAACTCTTGTAGTTACATGTTCCTCATTTTAGTTGAAAATTCATCTTTTATGTGAAAATTTCAACCTTTTTTGTTCTTATTATTTTTTTTGTTTGTTAAAAATGTAATTATTCCATTTTTTCTTGGAATTTAAACTATTGCAGTTGAAAATTAATAAGTTTAATTGAAAATTCATGACTTGTAGAAAATTTAACTATTTTGTGAATTTTTTTTGGTTTTAATTGATTTTTTTAGTTAAATCGCCCAAAAAGATGAATTTTCAAAAAAATAATTAAATTTTAGACCAAGAAAAGTTGTTTATTATTCAAGAAAGCAACAAAAATGATTTTTTTAATAATTAAAAGTTTAATATAATACTTTTTTTGTTAAAATATTAATTTTTTTTGTTTGAGATTCACGATTTTGATTGAAAACAAAAAAAGAAATCAATTTTTTTCCGAACTAAACTAATAACGTCTATAAGATTGATTTTTTTCTATGTCGCTTTGTAAATTCACAAGAACTATTAATTATTTACACAATTTTAATTAAAAAATTAAGCGTTCGTTTTTTTTTTCTACAAGTCAATTTGTTTACGGAGTCGACTAAGAATGTCTATTGGGTGACTGCTATATTGCTTTGCAAATTTACAAGGACTTTTAATTATTTAAACAATTTTAATTTAAAAATTAAAAGTTTGGCCTTTATCCTACGAATCAATTTTTTTTCAAAGTCAACTAAGAATGTCTATCCAATGACTCTTTTCTGGATTTGCTCTGTAAATTTACAAGAATTATTAATTATTTGAACAATCTTAATTACAAAATTAAGAGTTTGTCCTTTTTTGTACAAGTAAATTTATTTGCGGAGTTAACTAAAAATGTCTAATTTTTATTCTTTTGCTTTTTTTATTCTTTTGTTTTTGCTTAGCAAATTTACAAACACTATGAATTACTTAAAAAATTTTACTTAAAAAATTTAAAGTTTGGCCTTTATCTTGCGAGTTATTTTGTTTTCGAAATCAACTAGAAATGTCCTTTCGATCACTCTTTTCTATGTTGCTTTGTAAATTTACAAGAACTAATAATTATTGAAAGAATTTTAATTGAAAAATTAAGAGTTTGCTTTTCTTTTTACGAGTAGGCTTTACTTTTTACCATAATTAACTAATAATTAAACTTGAACTTGAACTTGAACTTGAAAATTAAACCAACCATTTGAAGATTCGTAATTTTAATTTTAAAAATTTTCAAAGAAAATTTTTTGTTCATAATTTGTTTTTATTTTTTGTTGAGAATTAATTTTTTGGGTTGAAATTGTAATTATTCCAGTTTTGATTAAAAACTTATATTTTTAAATTGAAATTTCAACTATTCCGTCGAAAATTATTCTGTTTGGGAGAAAATTATTATAGGTGGTTTAAAATTTAACTACTTGGTTGAAAGTTAAATTATATAAAAATTATTTTTTCTTTTTAGTTTAAAGCTTATAGGTTGAGTTTAAAAATTAAACTGTTTTGTAAAAATTTGATTTCCCGTTTCGAAAATTCAAGAATCTGTTTGAAAATTCTTTTTGATTTCTTGACTAAATAAACAATATTTTTTGGTTGCAAATTCGTTTTTTTTTAATTTATATCTTTTGTTAAAAATTTAATCTTTTATGGTTAAAAGTGCAACTATTATTATTAATCTATTGTTTTTGAGGATGCACTTTTTTTTTAGAACATTAATTTAAAAAAACAATTCAACAATTTTCTCGGTGTTTTGTTTGTTTAATTTCTAAATAAAAACTTATATTTTTTAGTTGGAAATTCATTTATTTTATTTTAAATAAACTCATTTGTAAAAAGTTCAACTGTTTTGTAGACATTTCGTTTTTTTAAATTAAAAAATTTGGTTGAAAATGTGTTTTCTTCTTGATTGAAAAATCTGTCAACTTAAAAATTCAATTCTTGCTGCAAATTCGTCTTTTTGGTTCGAAAAATTTTCTCTTTTATTCAAAATTAAATTATATTTTTGTTTGAAAAATAATTTTTCAACTCAGAAAATTGAACGACCCAACTTTCAAATAAAAACTTACATTTTTTAGTTGACAATTCATTTTTTTTGTAGATATTTTTTTTTGCTAAAAATTTAATTGCTTTGTTTTTTTATTTAAAATTTAAAAATGTAATTGAAAATTGTTTTCCTTCTTGATTGAAAAAGCTTTCAACTTGAAAATTCAATTCTTGTTGAAAATTCGTCTTTTTGGTTCGAAAATTGTTCTCTTTTATTAAAAATTAAATTATATTTTTTGTTTAAAAGCAATTTTTTAACTGAAAATTTAACTATTCAATTTTTAAATAAAAGCTTATATTTTTTGTAAAAAATTCGTTTTTTCGCTTACCATTTTAACAATGTGGGTTTTTTTTTATTCAAAAATTCTTTTTCTTCACTAATTTAATCTCTTTTGTTTTTATTTTAAATTTTTAACTGAAAAAGATTCAATTTCAGCCGAAAATAAAATATGCAAATTTTCATCTGGAAGAAATATGTTTCAAACAAGCAAACAAGAAAACGAATTTTCGATAAATTAGTTAAATTTTCCATTAAAAAATATTAATTTTTAATCGAAAAAAATCGATTTCAAAATATTGAATTTTAATTAAACTTTTTAAAATTTAATTTTAATTTTAACGATGACTTTTTAAGAAAAATAATTTAATTCGGGACGAGAAAATATTGTTTAGTGAAGAAATAAAAAATTCAACCAAATTGATGAATTTCCAATAGGAAAAACTGGTTTTCTCTATAAGATTGTTGCATATTTTACATAATAAAAATTAATTTTTAATAAAAAAGTTAATATCCCACCAAAAGGTTTTTTTTTTCTACAGAATAGTTTAATTTTAAACAAAAAATGGAAATTTTAAGCAAATAGATGAATTTTTTACGAAAAAATATTAATTTTTGTGAAAAACAGTTTAATTCTATAGTAAAAAACAATAATTTTGAAATAAGAGTTGAATCTTTAATTGAAAAAATATAATTCTTGCCATAAAATTAAAATTTTGAAGAAAAAGAAACGATTATTCAATTATAAAATATTCTTCAATAAAGAAAACAAAAAGGAACCAAATCCTTGAATTTTCAATCTAAAAATACTAATTTTCTTTAAAACAATGTTGAATTTTTCGACAAAAAAGATGAATTTTCAATTGAAGTTTAATTTCCAGTAAAAAGTTGAATATTCTACTAAATAGTCGAATTTTTAACTAAGAAAGAATAATTTTCAACAAACAATTAATTTTCCTGAAAAAGTTAAATTTTTACCCAAATAGCTAAATATTCAATAAATAAATATGAATTTTCAAATATAAAAGATTTTTTAAGCAAAGATAACAATAATTTAACGAAATTGTTGAATTTTTCATCAAAAAATACTATTTTCTCTAAAACAGTGTTAATTTTTCTACCCAAAAAGATGAATGTGTAAAAACAAATTTATTTCCAGCCAAAATGTTTTTTTTACCAAATAATTCTCTATCAAATATTTCATTAAATTTTCTTCCCAAAATGTTCATTTTTCAATAAAAAGTGGAACAGTTAAATTCTCAGGTTGTATTTTTAACCAAAGTGATAAATTTTCTGCAACAAAAAACAAATTTTAAAGAAATAAGTTTAATTTTTAACAAAAAAATTAATTTTTAACTAAACGAATGAATCTTTAACCCAAAAAATGATTAATAATTTAAATTAAAGATATAGCTATTTTTTTGAAAATAATATTTTTGTTTTAAAATTAATTTGTTTAAGTGCTCTAATGATTCGATTTTTGGTGAATATTTTTTTCTTATTTGAAAATTCAACTGTTTTCTTGAAAATTTGTCTTTTCTTGGTAAAATTCTAAAATTTTTAATTAAAAATTGATTTTGAAAATTAAACTTCTTGGTTGAAAATTGTATTTCTTTGTTAAAAAATTTCTTGTTGGAAATTCGTTTCTTTTGGTTGAAAAATAATTTGTTCGCTGAAAAGTTGATTACTCAATTTTTAAATAAAATCTTATTTTTTTGTAGTTGAAAATTCATTTTTTTTGTAAATAAACTTTTTTGTTAAAAATTCAACTGTTATGTAGAATTTTAATTTAAAAATTTGGTTCAACTTTTTTTCCTTCTTAATTGAAAAATCTTTCAACTTGAAAATTAAATTCTGGCTGAAAATTCGTCTTTTTCTTCAAAATTTTTTCTCTTTTATTAAAAATTATATTATTTTTTTATTTGAAATGTAATTTTTTAATTGAAAATGTAAATAGTCAATTTTTAAATGTTGAAAATTGATTTTTTTTGTCAATAAACTTTTTTGCTAAAAATTTAACAGTTTTGTAGATATTTTTTTTGTTTTAAATATAAAAGTTTGGTGGAAAATTTTTTTCCTAGCTTGAAAAATCTTTCAATTTGAAAATTCAATTCTTGCTGAAAATTCGTCTTTTTGGTTCGAAAATTTTTCTCTTTTATTAAAAATGAAATGATATTTTTGGTTGAAAAATAATTTTTTGACTGAAAATTTCACTATTCAATTCTTAAATAAAAACTTATATTTTTTAGTTGAAAATTTATTTTTTTTTATTGTAAATAAACTTTTTTGCTAAAAATTCAACTGTTTTGTAGACATTTTTTTGTTAAAAAATTTTAAAATTTGGTGATAAATTTTTGGTTGAAA
>NC_046664.1:81900540-81903823 GCF_010883055.1 Belonocnema kinseyi | reverse complement strand
AAGTTTCTTTTTTTTTTTAGCAAAAAGCCTAATTCTCTGATGTGATTGACTGGTAAAGAAGTTACATGAACCCTACCCAGTGGGCACAAAATTTGGGAACGTCTTTACGACATCGTTACATCTTTACGACAACTTTACAATATCCTATGTTCATGTCGTTAAAGTGTCTGAACGATAGCGTAAATAACCCAGTGGGCACAAAATTTGGCAACGTGTTTACAACAACTTTACGACATCCTATGCCTATGTCGTCTCGGTGTCTTTGCGATATCGTAAAGTTGTCGTAAAGACGTCGCCAAATTTTGTGCCCGCTGGACAGGATCCGTCAAGATTACTTGCAGAGCTTCGTGTCCAGGAACATGTCCAGGATCCTCAGAGGTTCCTCTACAAACATTTTTAGCTGGGAACGAATGGGCACTATTTAAATTAGCAGTTTTCTACTTACTAAGTCAGGTTTAGGGAGTCAATTAAAGTTTCTTTTTTTTTTCTTAGGAAAAAATCAAATCCTCTTATGTGATTGAGTGGTAAATAAGTGTTGAGCAGAAGAGTGAAAAGTTAATGATAGAGCTACCGGGGTCATGATCAGTACAGTAAGGCAGACAAGAGCAAGCGAATGAAATGTTTCGCGTGGGTGACCGTGTGGGTCTGCCTTACGTAGGAAGATGTGCGATTGGCCTTCAAAGTCTTTCAGTGGACGGAAAATCCAAAACACATAATAGTACAGGGTCGATCCCGATAGGTCGATTAAACACGAACGTGGGTTTTGCAACCGTGGGAGCTAGCAACGAATACCGTAATTCTTCTTCGAATATTTTCACCAGAATAATTCTATTTACAGTTCAAACAGTTCATTTGCAATAAAAATGAACGCGTTTTCAACAAATAGTTAAATTTTCGGTTAAAAAATTAATTTTCAACCAAGAAACAACGATTTTTCAAAAAAATAGTTAAACTTTAAATTAACGAATGACTTTTTTAATAAAATTGTTGAATATTCTACAAAGGAATTAATTATTAACCAAAGGAGATGAATTCTCAACAAAAAAAGTAATAGTTGATATTTCAACCGAAAATATTTTTATTTTATATCAAAAACAGTTAAATTCAATCAAAAAAGATAAATTTTCAACCAAACCGATTGATTTTAAACAAAATGAATTAAGTTTCAACCACTTAGTTAAATTTTCAACTAAGAGACATATAATTTCAACCAAAAATGAAATAATTATATTTTTTATTCAAAAAATTAAGTTTTTACAAAATAAAACATAATATTTCAATGAAATAGTTTAAGTTTTAACCAAGGAGATTAATTTTCAACTAAAATTATGCATCTTTGACCAAAAGATTAATTTTGTATAAAAATATAAAATTTCATACAAGAAGATTAATTTTCTACGAAAAAAAATTAATTTTTAATTTAATTTAATTTTTTATTTTTTTTATTTGTAACAAAATAAAGAAATTTTCGACCAAGTAGATGAACTTTCGCCTTGAAATGATAATTTTTTAATCAAAAAAGGAAATGTCACATTATTAACTTTTAAAAAATCGAAGAAAAAATACGCATTTTCAACCAAAAAAACTAATTTAAAAAAAGTCCAATTTTTAAAAAATACATGAATTTTCAACCAAATAGATGAATTTAAAACTTAAATCATGAATCTCCAACTGGAATAGGTAAATATTCATTTACAAATAAGTTTGTCTATAAAAAACCATAATCTTCAACAACAAAACAGTTAAAGGAAAAAGTTACATAAAAAGATAAATTTTTATTAATAAATATGATTTTTTGACTTTCAATTAAAAATATATATTTAAAAAAAGAAGAATTTTTGACATAATATGTAATTTTTAATCAAGTAGAGAAATTGTCAACAATGAAGAATACTTTTTAAAACGTTTTTTTTTTTATTTTCAAGAAAGTAGATTAGGTTTTAACCAAATAATTGAATTTCCAAGCAGAAACTTAAATTTTTCTTGAAAAAGATTAATTTTCTGCCGGAAAATACCTATTTTCAACTAAATAGTTGAATTTTTAATTTAAAAAGATAAATTTTAAACCAAAAAAGTATTGTTCGCATTTTAAATTTTTAAATAAAATTAATGTTTTACGAACAAAAAATAGAATTTTCAAAAAATATATATAAATTTTCAACCACTATGAACAAAATGAATTAGGGTTTAAGCAAAATAGTCAAATATTAAAAAAAAAAAAAAAAAACATAAATTTTGATCCAAGAAGATTATTTTTCTGCCTAAAACGAATTTTTAACTAAATGAATTTTGAACTAAATTCATGAATCTCTAACTGGATACAGTTAAATATTCAGTTGAAAAATAAATTTTCAACCCAGGAAATATTTTTTAAAGAAAAAAAAATAGTTAAATTGTACACCAGAGATGAGTTTTCAACTAAAATGATGAATCTTCAACCAAAAAAATGACTTTTTAAACAAATTGTTTAATTTTCTACAAACAAATAAATTTTTTAACAAATCAGATGAATTTTCACCGAAAACGTAATAGTTAATATTTAAAAAAAAATTTTTACTTTGAAACAGAATAAGTTGAATTCAAAGAAGAAAAAACAATAAATTTTCAACAAATTAGTTTCATCGTGAAAACAAAAAAAAAAACAATTTTCAAGAAAACTGATTATTAAAAACAAATTAAAATAATTTTCAAACAAATAGTTAAATTTTCTACCAAAGCAATTAAATTTTTAACCCAAAAAATGAATCACAAAATTGTTGAAGAAGATTAATTTTCTATGAAAAAAAGAGACACATTTTAAACAAATTACATTAATTTTTAAACAAGTAGTCCAATTTTCAACTAAAAAGATTAATTAAAAATTAAAAGTGCAGTAGTTTTAAATTAAAAATTCTAAACTTAGAATACAAAATAGACTAGATAAACTTTCAGTTTGAAAAATTAATTTAAGAAAACGAATTTTCATCTAAGTGATTAAACTTTTTAACAAAATAGTTCAGTTGTCAATAAAAATTTATATTTTCAAGCGAGAAGCTTAATTATCTGCCAAAACAGATGAACTTTTAGCAGAACAATAAAATTTGGAACTGATATAGATAAATGATCCAAAAAAAATGATGAACCAAATTTTTTACTTAAAAAAAAAAAAAATGTATGCAAAACAGTCGAATTTTTAGCAAAGAAGTTTATTTACAATAAAAAAATGAATTTTCATCTGTAAAATATAAGTTTTTATTTAAAAATTGAATAGTGAAATTTCCAGTTAAAAAATTATATTTCGATC
>NC_046664.1:81896651-81900440 GCF_010883055.1 Belonocnema kinseyi | reverse complement strand
TGTAGATAAATCTCGGAGGATCCTGGACATGTTCCTGGACACAAAGCCCTACAAGTAATCTTGACGGTTCCTGTCCAGGGGCACAAAATTTGGCGACGTCTTCACGACATAGTTACGACAACTTTACGGTATCGCAAAGACACCGAAACGACATAGGCATATGGTGTCGTAAAGTCATTGTAAACACGTTGCCAAATTTTGTGCCCACTGGGTTATTTATGCTATCGTTAAGACACTTTAACGACATGAACATAGGATATTGTAAAGTTGTCGTAAAGATGTAACGATGTCGTAAAGACGTTCCCAAATTTTGTGCCCACTGGGTTGGGTTCATGTAACTTCTTTACCAGTCAATCACATCAGAGAATTAGGCTTTTTGCTAAAAAAAGAAACTTTAATTAACTCCCTAAACCTGACTTGGTAAGTAGCAAACTGCTTATATAAATAGCGACCATTCGTTCCCAGCTAAAAATTTTTGTAGATAAATCTCGGAGGATCCTGGACATGTACCGTGACACAAAGCCCTACAAGTAATCTTGACGGTTCCTGTCCAGGGGGCAAAAATTTGGCGATGTCTTTACGACATAGTTACGACAACTTTACGATATCTCAAAGACACCGAAACGACATGGGCATAGGATGTCGTAAAGTTGTCATAAATATGTCGTAACGATGTCGTAAAGACATCGTCAAATTTTGTGCCCACTGGGTGCACAGGAATTTGGCGAGGGAAACTGTACATAATCATACACAGGTTTCTTTAGAGAGTGATTTAAGACTAGTGTTCATGTAACTTCTTTACCAGTCAATCACATAAGAGAATTCGACTTTTTGCTTTAAAAAAAAAACTTTAATTGACTCTCTTAACCTGAATTGGTATAGAACTACTAATGTAAATAGTGCCTATTCGTTCATAGCTGAAAATTTCTGTACAGGAACCTTGGAGGATCCTGGACACGAAGCTGTACAAGTAATCTTGACGGTTCCTGTACTATAATTTGGCGAAGGAGCCTGTACCATGCACAGGTTCCTTCACAGAGTGATTTGAGACAAGGTTTCATGTAACTTATTTACCAGTCAATCACATCCAGAAATTTGGCTTTTTGCTTTAAAAAAAAACTTTAATTGACTCCCTAAACATGAATTGGTAGAGAACTCAGTGGCCGCTGGACCGGGAAACCGGGAAATGACAGTGAATTTTTTTTTGACCGGGAATTTTACAAATTTGTAGAACAAAAATCTGTCCACGTTCGATTTCAACAGCTTTTAAACAATTAGTGGAATTGTTATGTTTCTCAATTATGCTTTTATTTAGCTTACAAAGCGTAATTGAACATTTTTTTACTTAAAAAATTTTCGATTGAACATTTTTATTTCTAAGCTTACATTTTTAATTTCAAGAGTTTTTTAATGCTTTCTTAAAGGCTTGAACAAACAAAAAATAAAATCCTTTGCTGTTAAAAATTTTGGATAAAAAACATTTTTATTTAATAAATAATTTTTTTAAATTTATCTGTACTTTAAGTAATAAAAAGTGAACAAAAACGATTTTAAACCAGTTCAAAATTTAAGAATTTTCAGATTTTAGCGTTAAAACTTAAACGGTTTTAATTTGAAAGTCTTTGTCATTAAACAAACGTGAACGTGTGACTGAAAGTTTATTAACTATTTTCAAATTAAAAATAACTTCATAATAATATATATTCTTAATTAAAGGATTTTATTACATTTAAAATACCTTTTCAGTCTAAAATATTCAATTTGAAATTTTTAATTAAAAAAAATATTAATTTTTAAATATTTGAATTTTTATTTAAGACAAGTAAATTGAAAGCAAATATTTAAAAGTACAGAATCTTTAACTGAATTGTTTGGCATAGAAAACTTGGAATCTTTAAAATTTCGAAGAGCCTTTAAACTTTGAACGTTAAAATTTTAATTGTTGCATTTGAAAAATGCTTAATGTGCAAGTGAAAATTTAAAATTTTCATATATAATTTACAAATGAACATTTGTAGAAAAAATTTGTGTAATTTTAGAGATCTTTAGGCATTTTAAAAAGAATAAAAATTATGATGGAAATTTTAGAAAGTTTTCTTAAAATCTTCTAGAACATTTAAAAAAAAATTGTCTAAATCTTTGAAAAACTTTCTAAATATTCTCTTAAAATAATTTTTCAAAATGAAAAGTTATTTTAAATTTTCCTAGGAATCTTAAGAAAATGTTTTTATTCTTATGAAGCCTTTCAAAATTCTTGAAAAGAATCTAATTTTTTGTTTGAAATCTGTGAAAAACTACATTTTTTATATTAGGCTATCATTTCAAGTTTTACATTAAGTTTGAACCTTTTCAAAAGTTCGGCATATCTCTTAAAATTACTCAAATTTCGCCTACAAATGAGAAGTATTCAATTTTTGTTTATACATCCAAATTGTAAAGACATTCTCTAAAATTTGCAGGATTTTCTGATAATTGTAGAAAAAATTCAATTAATTTTGACAGATATTTAGAAGTTCTGAAAAAATTTCGAAAATATTTTTAAATTTAAAACCAATTTAAAACTACTTCTAGATTTCTCAAAAATGTTTACATAAAATTTTTAAGTTTTCCAATGACGTTTAAACTATTTAAAAAGAAAATAATTGAATTTTTAATTTAATAAGTGTTCAGTTAAAATTTTTTCAATTTTTCAATATTTGATGTTTCTAGCTTAAAATTCCTTAAAATTATATAATTTTGAAAATTTTAAAGTTCATTGATTGATTTTTTAATTTAGAGCTTTGAAAGTAATAACATGGATTTATATTTTTTTATATTGAAAAATGTTCGTGCCTTCAATGTTATACGCGTAAATTATTGAGCATTTGAATACAAAAGTTTTTAATAAAAAACTTTTACATGTCAATTTTAAAAGTTCAAAATTTAACAGTTCTACTTTGAGTGCTTTCATTTGCAGTTCAGTTTTTATTAAATCAAGTGGAAAATTTTTTTAGCTTTAGTGTTCAATTTTTTTAATTTCATTGATCGTGAAAAATGTTTGTGAATCGGGAAAAAACCAGGAAATAACCGGGAATTACATTTTAAAAACATAAAATTACTCTCTAACTCTGAATTAGTAGAATAGGTACTATTAATGTAAATAGCGCCCATTCGTTCCTAACTGAAAATTCCTGTACAGGAACCTTGGAGGATCCTGGACATGTTCCTGGACACGAAGCTGTACAAGTGATCTTGACGGATCCTGTATTGGAATTTGGCGAATCAACCTGTACATGATCATGCACAGGTTCCTTCATAGGTGATTTGAGACTAGGGTCTATGTGACTTATGTAACAGTCAATCACATCAGAGAAATTGGATTTTTGCATTTTAAAAACTTAAAATTACTCTCTAACTCTGAATTAGTAGAATAAGTACTATTAATGTAAATAGCGCCCATTCGTTCATAACTGAAAATTCCCGTACAGGAACCTTGGAGGATCCTGGACACGAAGTTGTACAAGTAATCTTGACGGTTCCTGTACTTAAATTTGGCGAAGGAACCTGTACCATGTACAGGTTTCCTTCACAGAGTGATTTGAGACAAGGTTTCATTTAACTGATTTACCAATCAATCATATAAGAGAAATCTGATTTTTGCAAAACTTAAAATTACTCTCTAACTCTGAATTGGTAGAATAGGTACTTTTAATGTAAATAGCGCCCATTCGTTCCTAACTGAAAATTCCTGTACAGGAACCTTGGAGGATCCTGGACACGAAGTTGTACAAGTAATCTTGACGGTTCCTG
>NC_046664.1:81876648-81896551 GCF_010883055.1 Belonocnema kinseyi | reverse complement strand
GTTTCCTTCACAGAGTGATTTGAGACAAGGTTTCATGTAACTTATTTACCAATCAATCATATAAGAGAAATCTGATTTTTGCAAAACTTAAAATTACTCTCTTACTCTGAATTGGTAGAATAGGTACTATTAATGTAAATAGCGCCCATTCGTTTCGAGCTAAAATTTCTTTATAGGAACCTCTGACGATCCTGGACACAAAGCTGTACAATAATCTTGACGGTTCCTGTACTGGATTTTGACGAAAGAACCTGTACCATGCACAGGTTCCTTCACAGAGTGATTTGAGACCATGGTTCATATACAAGAACTTGTTCAGGATCCTGTACGTGAACCTACAGAGAAACTTATCCACGAGGGTTCGCTGGTGGCTTGGCTCTCTCGACAGTAAGTTCAATCTTCAAGGAAATAGATGGAAATCAGCGTTATAGCTGTGAGCAACGATTTTCTGTTCAGTAATCTGCGCCTATTTTTACTTTGAAAAGGAACCTGTACGCGATCCTATACTCGATCATTCAAACGTTTCTTTGCCGGTGCAGGTTCCATTGTCGGATCATTAGTAGTTTAGTTAAGTCCTGGCGCTACCAGGGTACTTTTTTTGAAGGCCTGTTGGCCCCAAGCCACTTCCTGGTCACACGGGAAATTTTTTCAGTTATAGGCCATTCATAACCTACTTCAACAGCAATTTTGGGTTTTTTCACCTTACCTGAAAGTAAAGTAGCCGTTGAATAAAGGCGTATTTTACTTTTATAAATTCTTTTAAAAAAAATTAATGTAAATAAATTTATTGCATTTTCAATGGAATGGTTGAATTTTCAACGAAACAGTTGACTTTTCAACCAAAAAGGATTTTCTACTCAAATATATAAATTGTCAACACAAAGATACAAATTTTCAACTGAAAAAATCTACATAACAGTTACATTAATAAAAAAGCAGATAAACTTTCCAGTTAAAGAGACGATTTTTCTAACAAATTGTTAAATCTTTAATCAAATGGTAAAATTTTCAAGCCAAAAAGATGATTTTTTCGAAGATGGCTGAATTTTTTACAAAAAAAAATTGCTTTTAATGCAAGTAAGATACATTCTGAAACGAGAAGGATGACTTTTTTATCATGAAAAATGAATTTTCAAAAGAATAATGACAACTTTAACAAAAATAGTTAAATTTTACAAAAATAAATATACTTTTTTTAAATAGTTGAATTTTAAGCATAGAAAAATGTATTTTCAATCAAATTGTCGAATTTTCAAACAAAAAAGATCAAAACACAAACAAATATTTGAATTTTTAAGAAAAAAATACCAATTCTTAGAAGACAGTTAATTTTTTTTAGAAAAAGTTCATTTTTAACTAAGAAAGATGAGCTTTATACTATAAATGATGCATTTTCAACAAAATAGTAAAGTTCTTAAGCTAAAAAGTCGAATGTTTCAGAAAACAGTGGAGTTTTAAATCGGAAAATATTTCTTTTTTTTAAATATATGAATTTTCAACTTAATAGTTAAATTTTCGAACAAAAAGTTGAATTCTCAACCAACAAGATTAACTTTTTCATCAAAAACGACGACTTTTAAAAAAAAAACCTGAATTTTCTACCAAATATTTGAATTTCTAACTTAAAAAGAATACAGTTTAAAGTTTTAACGAAAAATATGAATTTTCTGTCAAGAAGATTATTGTTTGATCAAAAAGACGAATCTAGGACAAAATACATGAATTTTCAACAAAATTATTTCAGCAAAATAAGCTGAATTTTCATCTATAATTATGAATCCTTAATAACAATTTTTGCACAAAGTAGTTCAACTTTAAGTCAAATAATATTACTCGATTTTGGAGGAATAAATTGCATTCTTAATTAAACTTGTAACAGTTGATATTTCAACCAAACATTTGCATTTTTGTCCAAAAAGGATACACTTTTAATCAAGAAGATTAAATTTCGACCAAAACGAATTTTCAACAAAATATATAAATTGTCAGCCAAAACCTTGAACTAAAAAAAATAAATTTCTAACAATATAGTTGCATTTTAAACAAAATAATTAAATTTTTAAACAAAAAATAGAATTTTTAACCAAACGAGATAAATTCTGAATCAAAAATACTTCGAACAGTAGCCTTTCTAATAAAAGTACCGCCAGGCTACTTTTTCTTTCAGAACTACACCGCTAAGGATCATGTACAGTTTCCTTCGCCAAATTCCTGCACAGAAACTCTCAAGATTCCTGTACAGGATCGTGTCCAGAAACATGTCCAAGATCCTCGAAGATTCCAGAATAGGAATTTTTTGAAGCGAACTGCTCATGATCCTGTAAAGGAACTTATTTATAAGCAAAGATCAGTCGCGTTTCTGTACAGGAACCCACACCTCAACTTACTTCCCAAAGAAATCTGTATAGAGGAGTTATAATTGATTATTTAGAGGTTCCTTTGTCCGTGCAGATTCCATTGCAGGATCATGTACAGTTTCCTTCGCCAAATTCCTGCACAGAAACTCTCAAGATTCCTGTACAGGATCGTGTCCAGAAACATGTCCAGGATCCTCCGAGATTCATGTACAGGAATTTTCAGCTAAGCATGGGAAAGTACAAAACATGTGAAAATGGTAGAAACGATACGTCAAATTATAAATCACTTTTGTTATATTAGTTTTACAATGATTTAATAAAAAAATGCGAAAAGGTTGAGAAGAATCGAAAGAAAGAGAAAGGAAAGAAGATACTTAATGATAAAGGATGTATACAATTAGAGGAGGAAGAACTGCAATAAAGAGTGACAGTGCTAAAAAGGACAGATGGGAAGGTGGAAGAGGAAGAGGAAGTGTGATGAGAGAATGACATTGAGTAAAACTAAAGAAATGGAAACCGGGAAGTGCAGGGAAGGCTTGAGAGTAAAAAAAAATAAGGAAACTAGAGAAAGAAAAACGTAAGAAGGGAAAAAGAAGGTGGGTTAAGTATCCGAGAATACAGATAGGAGGTACATGAGATTGGGACTATGAAATAGAAGAGAAGAAAGTGAGGTAAATGTTAACTAGAAGAGATGGGCACAGGAGAAAGGAAAGCAAGAGATAGTAGGAAAAAATGATGATAAATTTGGAACAATGGGAGGTAGTAGTAATGATGGAGACGTAGCTGAATGAAAAGGGATGGGAAAAAAGTAGGCAAATTTGGAGAGAAAAGAGGAAAAAAGATTGTATTAGAGGTAAAGATGGGAGGAGAGAGATTGAAATGGAGAAAAAGAGATAGTGTATGCAAATTGACATATGTAGAAGAAATCAGAAAAGATAACAAAACTGATTTAATAAAATAAGGAGGGGATTAAGTTTATAATAAGAGAGGTTTTTAATGCGGAAAGAGGAGCTAGAGGAAGGGAACTGAGAGGCAGAAAGGGAAACGGTAATTCATTATTTAGGAGTGGACGACGAATTAAGAGAGAAGGTCAAGAATTTTTTTACGATTTGATACGATAGAGGGAGGGCGTCCTTCACTCGTGTGCGTAAATTTCGAAAATTCACAAAAACTTCCTCCTGAAGATTATCTTTTTAGTTATAAATTTTATTATTTAATTGAAAATTTAACAATTTTCATAAAAACACATCCTTTTTGGCGGCAAATTCAGCTGTTTTTTTTTAAATTCGTCTTTTTGGGCTAAAAATTCAACTTTGTTCCTAGAAAATTATCCTTTTGTTTAAAATTAATATTTTGTTGATGATAAGTCAACTAAAATCTTTTTTGGATGAAAAATATTTTTGTATGAAAATTTGTCTTTTTGATTTAAAAGTTCATATTTTATAGTAGAAATATTGCATCTTTCTTGGATAAAAATGTAACTGTTTGATTTAAAATTAAACTATTTCCTAGTAAATTTTCTTTTTGTTTAAAATTCGTATTTTTGTCTTGAGACGTCAATTGAAATGATTTTGCATGAAAGTTCTACTCTTCTTTTATTGTTGAAAATTTGTCTTTTTGAGTTGAAAATTGAACTCTTGTTTGCAAGTTTGAATTTTTTGTTTTAAAATTCACCTGTTTTAGCAGAAATTACATCTTCCTTGGATAAAAATGCTACTGTTTATTTGAAAATTCAACCATTTTTGTTTAAAAGGAATATTTTTTCGTTAAAAATCTGTTGTTTTGTGAAAATTAAACCATTTCGTAGGAAATTTACTGTTTGTGTAAATTTAATATTTTGCTGTCGAAAAGAGAACTGAAATATTTTCTGGATGAAAGTTTAATTTTTAAAAATTGTCGTTTTTTATTAAAAATTCATTTATATTAGTAAAAATTTCACCTTTTGGATCAAAATAAAAGTGTTTCGTAGAGAATTCAACTTTTTTGTTAAAAAACTTATATTTTCATCTTGGAAAGTCAACGGGAATCATTTTTTGATGAAAACGCAACTATTTTCTTTAAAAAAAATTTTAATAAAAATTCATCTGTTTTAATAAAATTTATATATATTTTTTTTTTGAGAAAAATGTAATTATTTGGTAGAGAATTCATAATTTTGTTAAAAATCATCCTTTTTGGTTAAAAATTCGTCTTTTTTGATTGAAAATTCAATTGTTTTCGTAGAAACTTATTTCTTGTTTCGAAATTTATATTTTGGCCTTGAAACGTCAGTTGCAATCTTTTTCAACAGAAAATTCAACTTTTAAAAATAATTAATCTTTTTGATTGAAAAATTCATCTGTTATTAGAAACTTCTTTTTCTATGAAAATGCCACTTTTTGGTTAAAAATTATTCTTCTTTGCTTCATTATTTCACTATTTTGTTTGAAAGATTTAGTTGAATCACTTTAAGAAAGAATTTATTGTTGAAGATTTATATTTTTAGTTAAAAATTTTTCTGTGTGGTTCAAATTTGAACTATTACATTAAAAATTAATATTTTTAAATTGAAAATTCAACTACTTGGGTCAAGTTAAACCAAATTGTTATAATTTTTTTAAATTGAAGGCGTATGTCTTTTTTGTAAACAATTTAACTGTTCGTTGGAAAAGCCTTTTTATGTTTCAAATTAATTTTTTAATTGAAAATTTAACTTTTCCATTTTTTTCAAGATTGATCTTTTTTAGTTGAAAATTTAATTTTCGCAAAGAAAATTCTTCTTTTTGATTGAAGGTTAAACAATTTATGTAAACTTTTATTTATTTAGTTTTTTTATTTACAGACTAAATCTTTCCTGCTCAGTGCTAACTCACAACTCCTTAAATAATGCAACACGTCATTGTAGATTTTTATGCAATCTGATATAATCGTTTAACTTTTTTTTTCAATGTCGATTTACCGTTTGAATTAAGAATGACAAAGTATGCCTAGTATTCATTGTAATGTGAGAATTGATTCAAGAATGAACATAATGACGTAATCACAGAAAGCAGCTATAAAATAAATTGATTGAGATATTGTTATTAAAATTTTTATTCAGTGTGATCAGTGATTAGAATTTTGTAAACAATTCGGGACACTGCTTAATTTACGTAACAATTCAATTAAATAAATTTTTAACTAAGATAATGAATCTTCTAAAAAAATTATGCTTCAAATAAATAATGGATTTTTTAACAAAAAAACAAAAAAATTTCAGAATAAAGTTACATTTTTAATCAATTAAATGAATTTCTAAATCTTCAGAAAAGAAAATTAACTTTTAAATGAATAATGGGTTTATTAAACAAACTGATGAATACTAAATGAAGAAGAATTATTTTATACCAAAAAAACGAATTTTAACTAAGTACATAATTTATTAATTTAAAAAGATCAATTTTCAACAACAAAAGAAGTCTAATTTTCAGAAAGTTACTTTTTCTCTTAATAAAATGAATTTTTAACTAAGACAATGATTCTCAAACAAAACTATTATGTTTTAAATAAAGAATTGATTTTTGAACAAATAAAAAAATGTATTTTCAGAAAAAAGTTGAATTTTTAACCAATGAAATGAATTTCTAACCAAAATGATGAATCTTCATCTAAGGAAATTAACATTTTACAAAATAATTGTTTTTCTAACCAAACTTATGAATACTTAAATAAGAAGTTTCATTTTATACGAAAAAAACGAATTTTAACAAAATACATAATTTTTTCATTCAAAAAGATCAATTTTCAACAACAAGAGAAGTCGAAGTTAAAAAAAGTTACTTTTTCAACTAATGAAATGAATTTTTTTATTAAGAAAATGAATCTCCCAAAAAAATTAGGTTTTAAAGTATTAATTGATTTTTTAACAAGAAAAAAACGAATTTTCAGAAAAAGTTGAATTTTAAACCAATGAAATGAATTTTCAACTAAAATAATGGATTTTCATCTAAAAAAAAATGAATTTTGAACCAAGTAATCGATTTTTTGACCAAACTGATGAATATTCAATCAAGAAGATTAATTTTATACCAAAAAAAGAAGAATTTTCACAAATTGCATACATTTTTAAATAAAAAAGATTAATTAAAAGAAAAATGTATTTTCAGAAAATTTTAATTTTTAACCAATTGAATGAATTTTCATCTAAAATTATTAGGTTTTACCAAAAAAATGAATTTATAACCAAATGATTGATGTTTAAAACAAAACGATTGAACTTTCTATCACGTACATTAATTTTCTACCAAAAACGACAAATTTTCATAAAATACATACATTTTTAACTTAAAAAGATCAATTTTCAACAACAAAAAAGTCTAATTTGAAGAAAAAGTTATTTTTTAAACTAATGAAATGAATTTTCAATTAATACAATGATTCTTCAACCAAAAAATTATGTTTTAAATAAATAACGAACTGTTCAACAACAAAAAACGAATTTTCAGAAAAAGTTAATTTTTTAACCAATAACAGGAATTTGCAACTAAAATCATTCATCTTTAACCAAAGAAATGAATTTTGAAAAAAGTAATTGTATTTTCAACCAAAAAGATGAATTTTTTAAAGCAGAATATTAATTTTCTATCAAAAAAAGAATAATTTTCTGAAAATACGTAAATTTTGGAATAAAAAACATAATTTAAAAAAATCAGAAAGAAGGTTAATCTTTAACTAATGAAATGAATTTTCAACTCAAACATTGAATCTTAAATCAAGAAAAACAAAAAAATTTAACCAAATAATTTATTTTTTTACGAAAGACATGAATTTTTGACCAAGTAGATTAATTTTTTATAAAAAACAGAAACAAATATTCACAAAATGCATAAATTTTCTGTGAAAAAGGACAAATTTTTTTAAAAAATACATACATTTTTTAATTAAAAAAATAAATAAATTTTAATTAAAAATAAAAAAATAAAATTTTCAGAAGAAAGTTAAATTTTTATTGAATTAAATAAATTTCGAACTAAAACAATAAATCTTTAAAAAATTTGAATCAGATAATTGATGTTTTAACAAAAAATATGAATTTTCGTTCAAGTAGATTAATTTTTTTAAGAAAAGGACCAATTTTCACAAAATCCATAAACTTTCTACTCATGAAATCAATTTTCAATCACAGAAATGAATTTTGAAAAAAATACCATTGATTTCTCAACCAAAAAGATTACATGTTCTCAAAATACATAAATTCTGAAATCAAAAAGATAATTTAAAAAAAAAAGAAAGAAAGAAGGTAAATCTGTAACTAATTATATGAATTTTCAACTAAAACATTGAATCTGCAATAAAAAAGAATTTGTAACGAAATAATTGATTTTTTTTACGAAAGACAGGAATTTTTGACCAAGTAGATAAATTTTTTATGAAAAAAGACAAATATCCACAAAATGCTTAAAATTTTCCACTCAAAAAATCAATTTTCAAACAAAGTAAAACGAATTAAAAAAGTTAAATTTTTAATGAAATAATTGATTTTTTTAACCAAAAAGATGAATATTAAATCTAGAAGATTAATTTTCTGTCAAAAAAGACGAATTTTCAAAAAATTCATACATTTTTTAATTAAAAAGATTAATTTTTATTAAAAATAAAAAAAGCAAATTTTCAGAAGAAACTTAAGCTTTTACTTAATAAAATAAAGATTGAGAATTCAGTTTTTTTTCTCAGAAACTTATTTTTTGTTCAAAAATTCATTTTTTCATTTTTAAAAGTGAACTGAAATCTTTTTTGGATGATTTTTTTTTTTAAAGAAAATTGATTTTTTGTTAAATAAAAATTCATCGATTTTAATAGAAATTTAATCTTTTTTGGATAAAAAAGCAACTGCTTGGTTAAAAATTAAACTATTTTCTTAAAAAGCCATACTTTTTGGTTCAAAATTATTATTTTTTTTTTTGCTGAAAATTTAACTATTTCGTACACAATTTACTTTTTATCTCAAATTAAAAGTTTGGGGGTTGAAAAGTGATCTGAAACCTTTTGTGGATGAAAATTCAACTATTTAAAAAATTTTTTTTTTTAAATTAAGAAAGTTCTGTTTTAAAAGAAATTTCATCTTTCTTGGATAAAATGCAACTTTTTAATTCAAAATTAAACTTTTTTCTTAAAAAGGCATACTTTTTGGTTGAAAATTCTGCAGTTTTGTTTAAAATTCAACTATTTCGTAGAAAATTTACTTTTTCTTTAAAATTTATATTATGGTGTTTCAAAAATGAACTGAAACCTTTTTTGGAATAAAGTTCAACTTAAAAAAAAAATTCATTTTTTTAAAATTCATTTGTTTGAATATAAACTTCATCTTTCTTGGATAAAAAGGCAATTGCTTGATAGAGAATTTAATTATTTTCCTAAAAATGCATACTTTTTTGTTGAAAAAATTTGTTGTTTTGGATTGAAAATTGAATTTTTTCGTAGAAACTTATTTTTTGTTAAAAAATTACTTTTATTAAAATTACTATTTTTTCAGAATTTTGTTGTTGTGAAGTAATGAAAATTGAATTATTTTCTGAGAATTAAAAAAATACACTTGTTTTAAGAGAAATTGAATCTATTTTCGATAAAAAAGAAACCAAAATTAAACTATTTTGTTAAATAGTCATACTTTTTGGTTGAAAAAATTTGTCTTTTTTTATTGAAAATTAAAATTTTCCCTCTAGAAATTTATTTTTTGTTAAATTCATATTTTGATTTTAAAAAATCAACTGGAATCTTTTTTGGATGAAAATTCAACTATTTTTTTAGATTTTTTTTTAATTCGTCTGTTTTAGGAGAAATTTCATCTTTTTGGATAAAGATGCAATTATTTGGTATTTAAAGTTTAATGTTTTTCATAGAAACTTATGTCTTGTTTACAAATTCATATTTTGATGGAAAAAAAGTCAACTGAAAATTTTTAAACAGAAATTTCAACTATTTAAAAAAATGTATCTTCTTGTTCTTAAAATCCATTCACTTTATAGTAGAAATTTCGTTTTTTTTCTTTAAATGAAAACCCAACTTTTTGGTAGAAAGTTTAACTATTTTGTTTGCAAATTATTCTTTTTTAATTGAAAATTTAAGTTTTTACTGGAAAAGCCTTTTTGAACATGAATTTTTTAACTCAAAATGTAACTTTTCCATTTTTTAAGATTGACCTTTTTCAGTTGAAAATGATCCCTTTTTGGTAAAAAAAATAATTTTCTTAGTTTGAAATTTCATTTTTATTGGGTAAAAACGAATCATTTTCTTGGAAAATTAATTTTTTGCTTAAGAGTGATATTTTTTGGTTTGAAAATTTAATTTTTTTAGACAAAATTCGTCTCTTAGCTTCATGGTTCAACAATTTAGATCAATCTCTATTTCTTTCTTGAATTAAAAATCTTTTCTTTTTTAAAAGTCGTCTTTTTTCGTCTTTTGGATAAAAATTCCACTATTTTCTTAGAATTTAAAAAAAATAAGAATTCACCTGTTTTAAGAGAAATTTCATCTTTTTTGGATGAAAATGAAACTGTTTGGTTCAAAATCAAACTGTTTTGTTAAAAAGTCATACTTTTGTGTTGAAAATGTTAGTCTTTTTTGATTAAAAATTAAATTTTTTTCCTAGAAACTTATTTTTTTTTTGAATTCATATTTTAATTTTGAAAAGTCAAGTGGAATATTTTTTCAAATGAAAATTCAACTACTATAATAGAAATTAAAAAAAATTCATCTGTTTTATGATAAATTTCAAGTTTTTGGATGAAAATGCAATTATTTGGTTGATAGTTCAACAATTTTGTTTAAAAGATATCCTGTTTGGTAATACATTTATCTTTTTGTATTAAAAATGTAATGTTTTTCATAGAAACTTATATCTTGTTTAAAAATTCGTATTTTTAATAAACAGAAAATTCAACTACTTTTTAAAAATGTATCTTCATGTTTTTGAAACCCATCCGCTTTAGTAGAAATTTTATTTTTTCTTTAAATGAAAATCCAAAAAAATTAATTCTTTGCTTAAAAGTGATATTTTTTAATTGAAAATTTAATTTTTTTTAGAAAAAATTGGTCTCTTGGCTTTATGGTATAAATTTCATCTTTTTTATTTAAATATAAACCGTGACCCTTTTTTTTTGGGAGTCTATTTTTTTTTTAAATTCAACAATAATGTTAAAAACTAAATTATTATGTTTAAAATTTCAGTATTTTGTTAAAAAGCCATTTTCTATAGTAGAAAAGACATTTTTTATAAATAAATTTAAAACAAAAATTTAATAAATTAAAAATTTTTTAAAAATAAATAAATTTTTGAAAATAAAATGGTCTCATTGGTTGACGATCAGTTAAAGAAGTCATGATCCTAAATAACGGATTGGAGACGCGACTGATTGAATTAGTATTCTTTTCAAAGGTATGTCATCCGCTGCTCGTTTGAGTCGAAACAATGCCTCCTGGCTGCCAACTGGCAAGTCTCGAAGGGCAGTGACTGGTCACGATTCTCCATTAAATTTCAACGCCTTTCAATCGGCCATCAGCCATTGCTAACTACAACCAATGAAGTCATAACGCCAAAGAAACACATATTTAATATATTATTTTCGAATCGTCTTTTTACAGCCTTCCTTCCGCCTCTTACGCCCCCCTGAACATTCGAGACTAATATCCCAAACAAAAAAAGGCCTTTGAGAAATTACAATTTTTTTTATTCTCAAAGTAATAAAAGACAGATCAGGTAATAACAGGTTGGATCTAATAAATGGAGATTTTAGGCTGCGACTCAGGGAAGGTCGCTTTCTATTACAAGTAGAATAAATTAGTTTTTTGGCCAGACATTACAATTTTCAGGATATCAAGTTTCATTGAATTTTATTATTTTTATAATAATAATAATACTGGGCCCGGATACCAGACTAATTTCTTGTTTTTGTGATTTCGCAGGAAAATTAATTTTTTTTAACAGACAACACGAATTTTTATAAAATACATTTTAGCCTAAAAAAGATCGATTTTTAACCTAAAGTAGAATAATTAAATTGAGAGTTAAGAAAATTAATCTGAAAAAAATGAATGTTTAGAAATATAGTTAAATTTTTTTTTAACATACAGATGAATTTTCAATCAAGAACATTTATTTTCTACAAAAAAAACTAATTTTTACAAAATAAATTAATTTTTCACTCGAAAAGATGAACTTTCAACAAAAAATTGAATAATTAAATTGATAATTAAAAAAAAATTGTTAACTAAAAAAAACTAATTTTCAACCAAGTGGTTAGTATTTGAAACTAAAAAAGGTACATTTTCAACGGGTAAATTTTCACTTTTAAAATTAATATAAAAAAGATTTAAAAAAAAACAAATTTTAAGAAAAAAGTTTCAGTTTTAGCAAATGAAATTAATTTTAAACTAAAATAATGTAATTTGAACTAAACGGATGAATTTTAGACTCAAGATAAATAATTTTTTTTATAAAAACAGATGAATTTTTAAGAAAAGAAGTTTTTTTTCAACCGAAAAAATTAATTTTCAACAAAATAAAAATGAATTTTCATAAGAAAAGTTAAATATTTACCCAATAAAATGAATTTTCAATTAAAATAATGAATTTTCAACCAAAGAAATGAATTTTTAAAAAAGTAATTTTTCAACGAGAAAGATGAATTTTTCAAAGAAGAAGATTCATTTTCTACCAAAAAAAGAAGAATTTTCTCAAAATACATACATTTTAAAATCAAAATAATAATTTAAACAAAATTTTCCAAAAATCGTTTAATTTTTGACTAATGAAATGAATTTTTAACTAAAATATTGAATCTTTAAGAAAAAATTTACCACATAATTGATTTTTTTACGAAAGACATGAATTATTGGCCAAGTAGATTAATTTTTTATGCAAAAATAAAAATATTCGCGAAATCCAACATTTTCCACTCAAAAAGTCATTTTTCAACCAAAGTAAAAGAAATTAAAAAATTTTTTCATTCAATAATTGATTTTTTAACCAAAAAGATGAATATTAAATCAAGAATTTTAATTTTCTGTCAAAAAAAAGAACTTAAAAAAATGTATATAAACTTTTTAACTAAAAAGATCAATTTTCATTTAAAAAAAAAACAACAAATTTTCAGAAGAAAATTAAATTGTTATTTAATGAAATAAATTTCGGACTAAAATAATGAATCTTCAGCAAAAAAAAAAAGAATTTTCAACCAGATAATTGATATTTTAACAAAAAATATGAATTTTCGTCTAAGTAGATTAATTTTTTATTAAAAGAACCAATTTTCACAAAATCCATGCATTTTCTACTCCAAAAATCAATTTTCAACCAGAGAAAAGAATTTTGAAAAGAACCATTGATTTTCCAACCAAAGAGATGAAATTTTTTGAAAATACATAAATTTTGAAATCAAAAAGACAATTAGAAAAAAATCAGAAAAAAGGTAAATCTTTAACTAATGAAATGAATTTTCAACTCAAAGACTGAATCTTCAAATAAAATAATAAAATAAGAATTTTCAACCAAAAAATTGATTTTTTAACCAAAGAGATAAATTTTTTAATAAGTTAATTAATTTTTTGTATGAAAAAAGGCGTATTTTCAAAAAATTAATAACTTTTTCACTCACATAATTAATTTTCCACCAAAGTAAAACGAACTTTTAGAAAAATGTTAAATCTTTAATTAAAGAATAGATTTTTTGATAACTTAACCTTGGGGGGGGGGGGGGGGGGGGGGGGGGGGGGGGGGGGGGGGGGGGGGGGGCGAGAGATTTTGTTTCGATTTGTTACGTAATTCTTGCAAATCCGGAAAACCTTCTTCTGAAGATTATCGTTTCAGTTATAAATTTTATGTTTTGGTTGAAGGTTTAAGAATTTTCTTAAAAAGGCATCCTTTTTGACTGCAAATTTTTAACTGTTTTCTTAAAAATTCGTCTTTTCGGGTTAAAAATTCAACTCTTTCCCTACAACATTATCGTTTTGTTTAACATTCATAATATGTTGCTATAACTCCATTGAAATATTTTTTGAATGAAAACTATTATTTTTGAAAAACTTGTCTTTTTGATTTAAGCGTTCGTTTTTTTTACAAATATTACATTTATCATGAATAAAAGTTCAACTCTAAAAAACGTTCTATTTTCGAACAGAAATAAGATGTTAAATTTTCAGCCAAAAAAATTAATTTTCAACAACAAAAATAAATGTTCAGAAAAAGTTAAATTCTTAATCAATGGATTACATTTTTAACTAAATAATAAATTTTCATACAAAAATCCATTTTTAACCACTCAAGTAATTTTGTATAAAAAAAAATATACATATATTGAATCCAAAAGATTATTTTTCTACACAAGAAAGACGAATTTTCACAAGGGACACACGTTTTTAATTCGAAAAGATTAATTTTCAATAATAAGAAAATCGAATTAAAGAAAAAATTATTTTTTCAACGAATGAAGTGAATTTTAAACTAAGAAAATAACTCTATAGCAACCAAAAAGTTTAACTAAATAATTGATTATTTAAACAAAAAGATGATTTTTTAAATCAATTTTCAACCGAAAATGGAAGTATCAAATTGATTATGAAAAAAAAATTATTTTCGAACTAAAAAACGACTATACAATCAAAATGATCAATTTTCTATAAAAAAGAAGAATTTTCGCAAAATATATAACTTTTAATCTGAAGAAGATTCAGTTTTAACTAAAAACTGAATACTTAAAATGATAGTTAAGAAAATTTACTTTCAAACCAAAAAACACGAATTTTCAACTAAGGGATTAGCTTTTCCAACTAAAAAAAGGTACATCTTTAAATAGAAATTTTATTCTCAAATTTTTAGTTAAACAAATTAATTAAAAAAACGAATTTCCAGAAAGAGTTAAATATTTAACTAATTAAATCAATTTTCAACTAAAATAATTATCATTGAACCAAAAAAATTAATTTTCCACCAAACAATTGATTTTTTAACTTAAAGGAAGAATTTTTAATCAGGAAGATGAACTTTTGCACACAAGAAAGACGAAATTGTACAAAATGCATTAATTTTTTAATTAAAAAGATTAATTTTCAACCAAAAAAAGACCACAAATTTCCGAAAAAAGTTATTTTGTTAACTAATTAAATGAATTTTTTACTAATCCAGAAGAATGAATTATCTTGCAACAAAATATTAAAAATTTTTACCAAAAATCTGAATTTATAACTTACCCCCAAAGTTTCCATTTCCGGAGAAAAAAAATACGTTATTTTTTTTTATTTGAAATTCGAATATTAACACGTGCCACCGGTCACTTCAAAATCCTATTTAATTAACATGGGGAAATTTTGAAGCTTAAAAAAATTAAAATTGAATAAACAAACTACATTTTTGCGTATTATTTTTACTTTTTAGCAGTTTCTGTCTTCTTTTTTAAAATAATAATTACTAATAGAGAATTTGAATATTTATCATGCATTTTTAAACAATTTTCAATTGTCTAAACAAATGTAATTTGAGTAGTAAATTTTCTAAAAACATTATGTAATTTATTTTCAAAATTTCTAAAAATCGAGACAAAGATGACCACTTTTTTTATATTGATATCCTATGCTGCTTTTCGTTCAATAATTACGTAATTTTGATACGTTTCTTCTAATGTTAAGTAAATGTCTATTTGTTTAAACAATTTTGATTTGCTCAAGCACTTATTGTTCAATAATTAAAAGAATAATATAAAATAGAAGAACTACAATTAATTACGATTTTTAACGTATTTTTTTAAAGTAATTATTTAAATAAATTATATTTGTTGAAACAATTCAAAAGTGGTAAATGTATTCTTTCTATACACTATGGACTCAAAAGCATAATTGCATGTTTTCTATTTTTTTTTAGTTATCGAAAAAATACTGCTTGGGCAAATAAAGATTGTTTAAACAAATAGAAATTGATTAAATATTAAAAGAAGTGTATCGAAATTATGTAATTATTCAACAAAACGTAGCATAGGATACTAATTTAAAAAGAAAGTTGACATATCTGGCTCAACTTTGAGAAATTTTGAAAAAAAAAAATTATTTAAATAATTACATAATGGTTTTAGAAAAGCTGTCTACTCCAAACAATGAAAAACAATTACATTTCAATCAGAAAATACGATTATTTTTAACATTTTTTGGGAATAAATAATTGTTTAAATAATTTACGTTCGTTTAAACCATTGAAAATTGTTTAATAAGTCATGGAAAATATTTAAATTGTTAAATTTAAATCAAAATAATTGCACTTTCAACTAAAATGATTAATCGTTAAAAAAAAACTGTTTACAAATTAGTTTAAAATTCAATTAAGTAGTTGATTTTTCAACAAAAATAAAATAAATTCTCAAGCGAAACATGAAATAGTTAATATTTTAACAATTAAATGTTTTAATTCTAAATCAAAAACAGTGTAATTCAACCCAAAAGTCAAATTATGAATCTTTAACCAAAACAGAATAATTTTCAACTAGCATATTGTATTTTGCAACTAAAAAAGAATTATTGTCAACAAAAAATAGTGCAGTTAAATCTCTAGTTAAACAATTCATTTTTTAATCAAAAATAAAACGAATTATCAACTAAATATTGTAATTTTTTTACTGAAGAAATAATTCACTTTTCAATCTCTGGTTCTAAAAAAACTTTTGAACATATTGTTTTAACAAAGTGTTGAATTTTTAAAGAATAAAGATTTTTCAGTCTATTTTCATATAAAAAATAAAAATATACACCAAAAAATGGAATAGTTAAATTTTCAGATAAAAAAATTTAATTTTTTATGTAGAAAGGAAACGAATTTTAAACAAATTACTTCAATTTTCAACTAAAGACACGAATCTTCAATTAAGATGAAGCACCTCAAAAAAAAATTTGAACTGGAAAAGTTGAATTATCATCCAAAAATAGAATAGTTAAATTTTCAGTGAAACCATTATTTTTTATTATACATTTTTTACGGGTGGGTTTGCAATGTTCAATATTTCGGAACATATTAAAATAAAAAATAATTTACTTTTCAAAGCCTAGTTCTAAAATCTTCTTATCTTTAGGGCTCGAATTTCACAAATTATTTTCTTAATTCTTATTTTTTTGAATTTATTAATTTATTAATCAACTGTTACATTGACATAATAGAATTGATTATTCATTTACTTATTTATATATTATACATTATTGTAATCGTAGATTTTGTGATGGATATAGAAATGCTACCATCGATCTTTACTCAGAAGTCTTATAGATGAATAACAAAACATCCGGAAATCTTATGCAAAAAGTGCTTCATTAATCACTAGTATTTATATTAAATTATGTAAAAGAATTCCTTTCGAGATAGACTCTCCCATTCCTGAAAAACAAGATTTTTAAATCAAGATGATTTTGTTATAAATTAACCTTTATCAATCAATAAAAACAAGTAAAATTTTTTCGCAACCTAAATAACTTTTAAACTCCGATATGGTAACGTGTCCCCTTCCAGGGAAAAAAGACTCCAGATCAAGGTGATTTTTTTATAAATTAAAATTTATCAACCAATAAAAAGAAGTAATTTTTTTCAAAACTCAAATAACTTCAATAATTTGCTGGACCGGCTGGTTTCGCGAACTGGTAACCGATGTAATCCACTTGTAATCAAGGATAATAAACCAATAATCCTGGATAATATACCTGTCATCCAGCTATAGCCTAGGATAATCAACCTGATATCCACAGTAATATACCTATATTCGAGGTTTGGATACTTCTAATCCAATTATAATCCAGATAATTTATTTGAAATCTAGAAAAATAATCCAATAATCCATTGTAATACACTTGTAATCCAGTAAGTTTGAAGTAATTTAGGTAATCCAAGTAATTAACTTTTAATACAGTGTACTCCGGTTAGTTCAATTGTAATCCGAAGCAATTCCAAAAATTTAGAATAACTCCACTTTCAGGAAGAAGTACACTTGCAAACCGGAGTAATCTATTTGTATTGCTGGGTAATACAATTGTATTCTAGACTACTATACCTAAAAACGAAATTTGAACACCTTTGATCCACCTATAATCCGGATAGGTTATTCGCAATCCAGTAAAATAAATCAATAATAAATTGTAATACACTTGTAATCCAGTCAGTTTAAAGTAGTCCAGGTATTTCAAGTAATTAACTTGTAATTCAGTGTATTCCGGTTCATTAAATTTTAATCCGAAGTAATTTGAATAATTTAGAATAACTCCACTTTCAGGGAGAAATCCATTGTAAGCCAGAGTAATCTATTTGTACTGCTGGGTAATACACTTTTATTCAAGAGTAATATACCTACAATGAAGATTTGGACACCTTTAATCGATTTATAATCCGGATAATTTATTCGAAATCTAGTAAAATAAACCATTAATTCATTCTAATACACTTGTAATTCAGTGTATTCCGGTTCATTAAATTGTAATCCGAAGTAATTTGAATAATTTAGAATAACTCCACTTTCAGGGAGAAATCCATTGTAAGCCGGAGTAATCTATTTGTACTGCTGGGTAATACACTTTTATTCAAGAGTAATATACCTACAATCAAGATTTGGACACCTTTAATCGATTTATAATCCGGATAATTTATTCGAAATCTAGTAAAATAAACCAATAATTCATTCTAATACACTTGTAATCCAGTCAGTTTAAAGTAGTCCAGGTATTTCAAGTAATTAACTTGTAATTCAGTGTATTCCGGTTCATTAAATTGTAATCCGAAGTAATTTGAATAATTTAGAATAACTCCACTTTCATGGAGAAATCCATTTGTAAACCGGGGTAATCTGATTCAGTAAAATCAATCTATAATCCATTTTAATACACTTGTAATCCAGTGAGTTCAAAGTAATTTACCTAAACCAAGTAATTAACTTGTAATAGAGTGTATTCCGGTTAATTCAATTGTAATCTTTCGTAATTTAGAATAACTCCACTTTCAGGGAGAAAGCCACTTATAAACCGGAGTAATCTACTTGTACTGCTGGGTAATACACTTGTATTCAAGAGTAATATACCAATAATCCACTTGTAATCCGGAGTAGTATAGCTATAATCCAGTTCAATACACAAGGTGATCAAGATTACTTTAAAAGTAATTTTGATCACCCAAGTAATTAAATTGCAATACAGTGTATTCCCTGTTTTTCCACTTGTAATCCGACGTAATTTATGGCATTCAGAATAACTCCACTTTCACAGATAATAACACTTGTAAACCAGAGTAATCCACTTGTAACTCTGAGTAATACACTTGTAATCCAGAGTAATATAGCTATAATTCGAATAATTCAGTGTAATCCACTTCTAATCGGGAATAGTCCTTTTGTAATCCAGAGTAATTTATCTATAATCTTGGGTAATATATATGTAATTCAGTTCTTGTTCAAATTTTTTTTTATTAATTTTTTTACGCAGTTATTTAAAGTAATTTATGTAATCCAAGTAATTAATTTATAATACAGTGTAATCTGTTGCAAGACACTTGTTACCCATCGTAATTCGAGTCTTACAGAATAATTGCAGTACCATGGAGTAATCTACTTTCAAATTGGAGTAAGCCACTTGGAATTCGGGGTAATCCAGTTCTAATTAGAGGTAATCCACCAGAGGTTATTCAATTCTAATCCCGAGTAATACACATGTAATCCAGTTTAATCCACTATAATCCTACATAATTAATGTTATTATCAGTAATCCCGTTATGACGGAGTATTCCCCTTCAAAAGCGGTGTAATACACTTGTAATCTGCTTTAATCCAGTTCTAATATACAAAAGTAATTTTGTTAATCAACTTGTAATCCTCAGATTTTTACCGAATCCCCAAGTGTAAAAAACTTTAAAACAAAATTTTGCAATTTTGCCACGTTACAAAGTTTTAGAAAAATCTTAAATTATTTTGAGAGATATTGAGAAGTTTTGAAACGATTTAAATCCAATTTTTCTAATTTTGCAGAATTTAAATCCAATTTTTCTAATTTTGCATAATTTAAATAATTTTTTCTTTTGAAACATGAACTTTAAGAGAAAATTAAAAAAGGTTTTTAAACATATCAAATGATTTTCCAACATTTCAAAAGGATTGTCGAACATCAAAAGATTTTTAGAAACTTTTTATTTTGAAAGATTTCAAAAATAAATATAAGGAGCTTTAAAAGGATTTCGAAAGGTTTTAAGGTTATAAGCAAATTTTTTTTCAAATTCCTAAGATTAAATTATTTTGAATGATCCTTAAAATGTTGTGACAAATTCGCGCCCTGAACATCAGTTAAAAAGATTTGAATTTTTTCCATTATTTTGTAAAATCCTATAGAATAAAAAAAATGTTTAAAACCTTCTAAATTTTTTTCTGTTAACTCTGAAATATTCAAAAATCTTTTTTTACTTTTCGCAAGAACCTCATAAAAATTAGATTTATATATATATGGGTGATTCCATGCAGGATTTACATTCAAAATTTTAATTGACGCGAATTATTTTTTTTAATATTCTTTGATGAAAAATAAAGGACACGTAT
>NC_046664.1:81862602-81876548 GCF_010883055.1 Belonocnema kinseyi | reverse complement strand
AAATATTAAATTGTTTATTAAATCATAATTATTGTTATAAACAATTGGTTGGATCGATTTCTCGATGTCTCCATTCGAAAGGTGAGGAAAAACCATACATTTTATGACGGTTAGATATTTTTTCAATAAAATACTTTTTTCAATATCATCAACTATTGAAAGGAACTTTCTTCAATCGCCAAAAGTTTGAAAATTCATAAAGTCGAAAATTTGCATATCACGATGAAATAAAAAAATACGTGTCTTTTATTTTTCATCAAAGAATATTAGAAAAAATAATTCGCGTCAATTAAAATTTTGAATGTAAATCCTGCATGGAATCACCCATATATATATAAACTAATAATACTTATTTTCGTGTTCCTAATTCTCAGAATTTAATTTCAACTCAAATTAAAGTGTTCAAGAACTTAAGAAAAAATAGTTACTTCAAATTTGTATGTTATACTATTATTAATATTTTTTTTTATTCTTTATGGTATTGAAAAGAAGTTATAAATCGATGATTTTAAATTAGTACTTACATTAGATAACTTCGATATTTGTATGACCAAAAAATTTTAAAAACGCGTTTGTCTTACATTAAAATATTGTTTTATTCATTTCTGGGCAATACTTTGTCTTAAAATAACTTTTTTAAATTTAAAAAACGTCCATTTTGTGTTTAGGCATAATATAAAAATGTTACGTAATACGGCTAAACCGTTTTCAATAGGAACGCATAATATTGCGTAATATATTCTACTGAGTACTCGCGCACGGCGGTCCATCCGAGGCGAGAGTCTCAATCATCTCTAGCCTAACTTTTAACCAAAAATAGTTGGATTGCAATGAAAAAGACGACTTCCTAACTAAAACGATGAATCTTCAACTGGAATAATTAAATTATCAATGAAAAAAATAGTTATTTTCAACTAATAAAATAAAATTCGAGAACTTGACCAAGAAGGAATATTTAAAAAATGTTGAATTTCAGGGTGGAAAGAAAATTCGAATTTACCTACATTGGTTTATAAATCTCTGTCTCTGGATTTTTTTTATACTCAAAAATGTTTTTTTTTTTTTTAGATTTATTTTTAAAAGAAGGAAAAGTTTATTGAATAAAATCTCAGCTTAGCAAATAAATGGGTACGACGCCCTTGTGTACGTGTTTATGGACATCCTCATATGTGTAGAGTAGGGGTATTTATAGAGCTGCATTTTTTTATTCGCAGCCGCGAGCCTTGACTGCGACCAGCAGAGAAAAATACCTGGACCATAAGAAAAGGACTGGAGGGTATCTCTCCAAAAGGAATTTACATTTACAGTATATCTACCGACTATTCCTTCACGAATATCCCCCTCTAAAACTGAACAATAAAAATTAAAAAAAGTTAACTGGAAAAAGATGGGAGAATAGGAATAAAAAAGGGGGTTTAATTCCAAGCCGAAATCTTCCTAAACTGAAATAAATTCGAATATTAATTCATATTTTCAATTCGACAATTAAGATGAAGTTGAAGTTGATAAACAAGACGACTTTTAAAGAAAATAGTTGAATCCAAACCGAATTAATGAATTTAAAAAATAGGGTTTTCAAATAAAGAGGATACTTTTAAATTAAATTGTTTAATTTTTACACCAAAGATCCATTTTCTACAAAAAAAAGAACGATTTTTGAACAAAATATTTCAATTTTGAATCAAAGAAATGAATTTTCAACTAAAATGAATATTCAACCAAAAATAACTTTGTAACAATGTTGTTGCATTTTATTTTATTTTTTTTAGTTTCACTAGTCAACAAAAAAGATGAAATGCATTTTTTACTAAAAGGAGGAATTTTCCAAGAAACAAAATTATTAAATCTACAAAAAATGTAATAGTTGCTATTTCAAACAAAAAGCTTTAGACTTTTAATAAAAAGCAGTAGAAATCAATAAATAAAAAAAGTTCAATCCCTCAAAAAATGGTCAATTAAAAAATAAAACAGATGACTTTTTAATGAAAAAGGATACTTTTAATGTAAATTGTTTAATTTGTAAATAAGAAGGTTCATTTTCAACTAAAAAGAACAATTTTTCAAAAAATATTAAAAGTTTTAACAAAAGAAATGAATTTTCAACTAAAATTAGGAATGTTCAAACAAAATTCTTTAAAAAATTGTTAAATTTTCTAAGCTATCAGATAAATTCTTAACGAACAGAGAATAATTTTCAAAAAAAATGTAATAGTTATTATTTCAACCCAAACAGATATAAGTTTTTAATAAAAATCAGTTGAAATAAAAATAAAAAGTAAAAAAAAAAGTTAAATCCCCCCAAAAATTGTCAATTAAGAAAAAACAGATCACTTTTTAATGAAGAAGTATACCTGTAATCTAAATTTTTAACTGAAAGATTCATTTTATACCAAAAAGAACAATTTTCCAACAAAATATAAAAATTTTTAACCAATGAAACGAATTTTCAACTAAAATTAAGAATCTTCAATCAAAAAATTTCTTTAAAAAAATGGTTGTATTTTATATTTATTATCATAAAGGAAATTCTTAAACCAAATTGTTTAATTTTGAACTAAGAAAATTTATTTTCTATCGAAAAAGAATGATTTTTCTACAAAATAGTTAAATTTTTAAACGAAGAAATGAATTTTTATTTAAAATGAAGAATCTTCAAACAAAAAAATATTTTTTAACAACATTCATGAATTTTTTACACATTGGATTAGTTTTTAACCAACAAAGAAGAATTCTCAACGAAAAAATGTAATAGATGATATTTTAAACAAAACAGATATAATTCTTTAATAAAAAAAAAGTTAAAATAAATAGCTGAATCACCACAAAAAATGGTTAATTGAAAGAAATGACTTTTCAAATGATTTTTTAAATTTTCAAACAAGAAGATTAATTTTGTTACTAAAAGAAGTACTATTTTTTAACGAAATAGATAGAGTTTTAACAAAAGAGAATAATTTTCAAACAAAAAATTATTTTTTGACAAAATCGTTAAATTTTCTCCAAAGTAGATTAATTCTTAACCAACAGAGAAAAATTCGAAACGAAAAATGTAATAGCTGATATTTCAAACAAAAAATACATAAATTTTTTATAAAAAGCAGTTGAAATCAATAAAAGAAGAAAAATCAACCAAGAAATTGTTGGATATCTACGAAAAATGGTGAATTAAAAAAATAAGATGACTTTACAACCAAAAAGGATACGTTTCAACTAAATTTTTCAATTTTTAACCAAAAGGAAAGAATTTTTACCAAAAAAAGAACGATTTTACAAAAAAAAGTTTAATTATTAAGCAAGGTGATGAATTTTCAACTGGACTGATGAATATTAAACTGGCATAGTTAAATTTTTAGTTATAAAATAAATTTAAACAAAAATGAACGACTTTTCAACAAATTATTTAAATTTTAAACTGAAGTGATACAGTTTTAAATAGAATGAAGAATTAAAAAAAAACTTTACAAAATTGTTGATTAATAAAATTGTAGAATGATCTACAAAGTAAATCAATTCCGAAAGAAAACTGTATTAGTTGATATTTTAAACAAAAAAGAACGAATTTTCAACAAATAGTTAAATTTTCAACCAAAATCATGAATCATAAATTTGAATAGTTGAAATTTCAGTTCAGAAATAAATTTTCAACCAAGAAACAATGATTCTTTTTCATAGTTAAACTTAAAATGTTTGAATGTTTAACCTAAAGAATAAATTTTTAACCAAGAAGATTAATTTTGTACCGAAAAAGAAGAATTTTAAACAAAATACATAAATTTTTAATCTATGAGTTTAATTTCGAACTAAAAAAGATGTCATCTGTTCAACCCAATAGTCGAAATTTCAATCAAGATGATTAATTATCTACCTGAGAAGACGAATTGTCTTTAAAATACAAAAGTTTTTAACAAAGTGCTTGACTATTTAACTAAGAAAAATATAACTGAACTGTTCAATTTTTAAGTAAAGAAAATCCATTTCCCACCAAAAGTGGATAAGTTGAATTTTCGGTTAGAATATTAATTTCAAACCAACAAAAACTTAAGATTTTCAACAAGCTCGTTAAATTTTCAATCAGTGATAAATTTCCAACTGAAATAATGATTCTTAAAATTTCAAGAATCTTTTAAATATTTGTGATATTATTAAAATTGTTGGTGAAATCCTTAAAATATTTGAGAAATATTAAAAAGTTTTTGCGATCCTTTGAAGTCTTAAAATCTGCTGTACACCTAAAAGTCGATTAGTCAACCAAAGGGGAAAAAGGGGATAAGGTAAAAAAAAGGGTCGGACTACAATCTTTAATACAATAATTCCAATGATCTTCGAGACTCATCAAATTCCAAAATAATAACAGTGTCTTCGAAAATAGATCCATCTGTTACTCGTTTTCTTCAAGAACAGCTACAAGTATAAATAAGATACATGATTCCTTGCACTTAATAAATTGGGAATTACGCTTGGCTTAATTTCATGCTCATCAGTCAGAGAGAAATAGATGAAGAAAGAAAGAATCTTGACTAGTGGGTCGCAAGTAGTTAACTCTGCACTGAAGGAAACGCATCATTCCAGCAGAGCACCTAGCATAATTTGCTAAATAAAATACGGTTCACCTGACCACAGCAGGTCTTGATGGTAGTCTGCAAAATAATCTACCGTACATGTATCCGTGGAAAGACAGGATGCTTACGTCATTCCTATTCCTGTTCCAGCCCATCACCGACGTGCCTTTGCCTAGCTCCTCGCGATGTCCTTTCTTGCGACCACGTTCCGACTATATACAGTATGCAGTATGCAACTATACACCCTAGTCCTCGCTCGACCTTGACTGAAAGGACTGGAAGTCTAGTAAACCGTGGCGATGGTCCTAAACTATTATTACACATATAGCCGACCTTTTACCTCCTCCCTCTCCTCCTCCTCCTCCTCCTCCTCCTCCTCCTCCTCCGATCGGTATATAATCACGGATAATTATTTCAGTACACTCTTCCCTGCAATTACGTTATGGAAACGGGTTTATCTACAAGCCATTGCTGCATTTCTCCTGTACATCTCACTTTCTGAAAAACACCCCATTCTTACTAGGTAACTTTGATTTTTATATTTGTAGAGCAATGGTAATGGGAATAAGGTAGAAATGTATAATAAAGAAGGTTAGGAAATATATGAAAGAGGAAAAAGTACATAGAGAAAAAGGGAAGGACAGTTTGGCTATCTAGACGTGCTATATAGACTATATTGGAGAGTCAATTATAGGATAGCCCTTGAATATGGCGAAAGCGACTATCTCTAGAAGATTAAACCAAAAGGTTCAAATCGATAATCTCAAAGGATGGAACTGATCATTATAAAGGATCCTATCATTCATCATAGAGGGTCGATTTAATCGTCTCAGTTAGTCGACTTGATCTCCTCGGACAAACAACCTAGCGATCTTAGGTCGATTTGATTGTTTTGTATGTTATATATTTGTTGCCCTTTCCCTACTTGTTCCAGTCTCTCTCTTATTAGAGATAGTGATCCCAATTTTGGGGACCTTTTGAACTGCGCTTACGCCGCACCGGTACTCCCTGATGAAGAATTCTCACTTATGACTCCAGGCGCTCCGAGTGGTCTTTGGGGGAATACCAGTTTGGAAGCTCATAAGTTTTATGAAGCTTGTTTTATGGTGAAAGTGAAGTGCAAGCAGTTCAATGATACTTTTCTGTTTCTGAGTGACATTAGTATAGCAATATAATATTTTTAGTTTTAAGTTAATATTTTCAGTTATAACTTATTATTTTCTATGAGTGTGAACAATAACATTGAGGAACATTCGTGTAAAGTATTGTATTAATTTCAATTTAAGTTATCAAATTCCATTGCTGACGTGAAATGCGATGTCAGTTTATTGAGGTTTTGAGGTTATGAGCAGCCTTTTGCAAGACCGATCTGCTTGTAGGATTAAAAAGCTGAAGTGATATTATTAAGAAGTTTTAACATTGCATTCTTCTTTCGCAGTTTAACCCTTTCCGGCATACATTTTCAGGGAAACGAGTTTTCATGAAAATTGGTACATAGGGGTTTTTGGGGTCGCTGATTACGAATCTGAACTCAGATGTTGAAAATTCAAAATGGCGGATCCAATATAGCGGCTAACATTTGGCATATTTTTTTATATTTTTCTGAAAATTTGTATACGGGTGTTTTTGGGATCACGAATCTAAACTCAGATTTAGAAAATTCAAAATGGTGGATCCAATATGGCGACCTAAATTTGGAATATTTTTGGATTTTTTTGTTGGGAATTGGTATACAGGGTTTTTTTGGGGTCGCTAATTACGAATCCGAACTCAGATTTTGAAAATTCAAAATAATAATTACAAAATTAGCGATGTGAACAAATTTTTAAAAAATTATAAAATAAAAAAAAAAGTTATAAAAGATAAAAAGTATTCAAAAAATTGAAATTGAATCAACTGCAACTGTTATGCAACTATGAAATTGGTTATTTTAGGTTAAAGGTCGCCATATTAGTACCAGTTTTTAAAATCTAAATTCAGATTCGTGATCAGTGACTCCAAAAATCCTTGCACACTAATCTTTAAAAAAATTTAGTAAACTTTATTATTTTGGCCGCCATATTGGATCCGTCATTTTTTATTTTCAACGTACGATTTCAGATTCGTGATCTGCGACCCCGAAAACCTCTGTATACCAATTTTCAGAACAAAATCCAAAAATATTCCAAGTTTCGGGCGCCATATTGGATCCGCCATTTTGAATTTACAAAATCTGAGTTCATATTCGTGATCACTGGCAACAAAAACCCCTGTATACCAATTTTCAGATAAAATCCAAAAATATTCCCAATTTCGGCAGCCATGTTGGATCCGCTATTTTGAATTTTCAAAATCTGAGTCCAGATTTGTAGTTAGCGACCCCAAAAACCCTTATGTACCCATTTTCATAACGATATAATGGAAAGTTTTTTCAATAATGAATTTTTCCAACAAAAAAGACTTTTTTCATCTTTTTTTATAAGTATAAACAAATTCTTAAAAAATTTTAGACCCTTCGCACATAAATTTCAATTTTCTATCATCCTGCGAGCATAAAATTAAAAACACCTGTGCAAAATTCAATAAAAACTACTCTGAAATCGTAAAAAATGATATGAAAAAAGGTGGGAATATGGTATTCCCACCATGCTGTAAAGGGTTAATATAGATAAGTGGTATTTTTACCAAAATCTATATAAAAAATATTTTTTCCGTGAGAAATACCAAAAATGTACATTTAAAAAAAACTGTACGAAAATTTAAGATTTTCTTGATACAAAAAAGCAAAAAATACCAATTTAAAAAATCTCGATGTTATGCTAACATATTGTTAATTTTCTCTGGCCAAGAAAATTAATTTTCTCCCAAAAAAGGCAACTTTTTTAACAAAACACGAATTTTTAACCAAAAAGAGATTCACTTTAAACCCGAAGTGAAAAAGTTATGTGCAGTTAGATATTAAATTTTAACAAAAAAAATAGAATTTTCAAATAAAATACTTGTATTTTTGACCAAGGAAATGAATTTTTATATACAATTATGAATCTTGAATTAAGTAAAAGGATTTTTAAGCAAAATTTATATTCTCCTATGACAAATAACGAAAATTTACGTCTCAAAAAACTTCCAGATTTTTCTTATTACGTAAAATCTACTTATTGTTTGAAATGCATGTAAAATTAATGAAATTTTCAGAAGCACTCTAAAAAATGGTTTGTAAAATCTTCCATGGAAAACAATAGAAAGTATTTAATCCTACTTTTTTTTAGTCGATTCTTCACTGAATATAAATCAGAAATAATTCTTCCGCATCGGTTGTGGTAAACATAACCTTGCAAACTTACATTCTACACGCATACATTTTTTACTTACCACTCATAAAATGATCCTCGCAGCTCCGGGCATTTTCTAATTGACTTGCACTTAAAGCTTCATGGCGCAAAACACTTATCCACATTTCCCTTCTTTTTCCCACAAACTTTTGATTTTCATCAGTTATGTCTCTTGGAATTCGAAAAATCGTGTGCCTGGGTACACAAGATTGTTTGTTAGACCATATTACGAAACAATATTTCACCAATTTACTTCTTTTATTTTAATAACGTCTCTCCAATATGTCATTCATGTACTAGCAATGTATTTTCCCTTCCCAGTGGGCATAAAATTTGGCGACGTCTTTACGACATCGTTACATCTTTATGACAACTTTACGACATCCTATGTCCATGTCCTTTCGCTGTCTTTACGATGTCGTAAAGACATCGTCAGATCATGCGACTTATTTACGATATCGTAAAGATACCTTAACGACATGGGCATAGGATGTCGTAAAGTTATCGTAAAAATCTCGTAACGATGTCGTAAAAACGTCGCCAAACTTTTTGCCCACTGGGTTACTGTTATACCCCCGGTGGTTCGGCCCTTCAAATTTGTAGGGCTTAATTAGAATGCTCTATTGAGAGTACCAGGGATTAGAATTGGCGTGCTGATTTTTAATTTCCTAAATATTCAAATTTAATATTTATAATAAATAATGATTTGGAAAATGCATAAAAACCCGGTGGGCACAACGTTTGGCGACGTCTTTACGACATAGTTATGACATCTTTACGACAACTTTATGACATCCTATGTCCATGTCGTTAAGGTGTCTACGATATCGTTAATAAGTCGTATAATCTGAAGATGTCTTTACGATATCGCAAAAACACCGAAAAGACATGGCCGCAGGATGTCGTAAAGATGTCGTAACAATGTCGTAAAGACGTCGACAAATTTTGTGCCTACTAGGAATAATTTCTTAGACTTAAAAAAAGATTTTGGAGTGAGAGATAAAATTTAATTCGTTTTTAATGAAAAAGACGTTCGTAACGAAATAATTTTTTTGATGAAAATCTGTAATGCCAGCAGAGTACTTACTATCAGTCAGTATAGATGTCACTCCACAATCTGTGAAACGTACACATGTCGAAAAAATCCCTCTCCCCCTTGGCGCATACGGTATTTTTATAACAAAGGGAATTAGAGCCATGTAATGGCTGTAAATTTTTTATAACAAATCGAATTACAGCAATAATTTCAGCCCATAATAGATTTTACATAAAGGAAGCATGATTTAAAGTAATTTTAAAGGTAACTTATGGTAACTTACTATAAATTGCTCAAAATTCAATTTTAAACATTATTATAAATTTCCGTAAATTTATGAAATGTTTGGTAATTTACGGTAATATGAACGAAAATTTATGGTAACTTAAGATAAAATGCTTAAAATAATATCTAGAAGTGTTTATAAATTTTCCGAAATTTATGGAAATTTTACAGGTAAATATGGTAACTTACCATAAATTATCCAAAATTCAATTTTAAATATTTTTAGAAATATCCAGAAATTTATAACACTTTTGGTAATTTATGGTAATACTATAGGTGATTTACGTTAAATGGAGATAAATTACCCAACATTCAATTTTAAACTTTTTTTTTTAATCCGGAAATTTATGAAATTTTTGGTAACATTACAGTTAATGTATGGGTAAATCACCTAAAATTTAATTTGGAAGTGTTTATAAATTTACAGAAATTAATGGAAATTTTTGGTCTTTCAGGGTCATGTTACCAGTTATATATGGTAATTTTCCATGATTTACCGCAACATTCTATTATTTGCTACCAAAATTTCCTTAGAGTTTTTACGGTGAGTGGGCTGAGTATCGTAAATTACAAGCTCTTAGATATATAACTTTCATTAATCACCTATGACGTCACTTTTCACTGCCCAGAGTAAGAAGTACATTTTACTCCCTAGGGAGTAAAAAGTAGAGTTTTAGCCCTGCTTCATAGGCTTCGAAAAGGGCTGAAATCATGCATGTGTAATAAAAAATAAATTTTCCAAATTTTATAATTATATTTTTCTGAAAAAAGATCTTCTAACAAGGACTCCAATGGGAATCGAACCACATAACTTCTGATTGCTGGTCGAGTACTTTCCCAATTAAGATATTAAATATATCGAAAAAATCTTTTTTTTAAATATTTATACTGATCGATGGTAACTACTCTGCTGATAAAACAGATTTCCATTGAAATTGCTCGTATCAACTAGCTTGAGACTGCGTATATTTTAGAAAAAATATTTTTCTTTCGACCTCTCTAATACCTTATTTGGGAAAGCACCTGATCGGCAATCGGAAGTTCTGTGGTTCGATTCCCAGTGGAGCGACCGTTAAAAGATGTTTTTTCAGAAAAATATAATTGTTTTATTATTATGATTAATCTCGTCTCTGTCAAGTTTTTAAAATACATTTTTTTATTTCCGACAGTGTGACAGGAAATAACATTACTAAAATGATCAAAAATGAATGAGGAATATTGTTTTTTCTAAAGTCAGAATTAACAACGGTTTTTGTTGCAATAAAATCGCATTATTTTTTCATCTGTCACTCGAAAATTCTGTTTTAGAACGAAGAAATAACTTTTGATGCATTTCCTAATCATAATTTATTATAAGTATTAAATTTGAATATTTCTATAAGTTAAGATACGCGCGCTAACAGCAACCATTCACAGTGCGTTCAATTGTGAGAACTTTTTGAGCTGCGCTTGTGTCGCACTGGTACTCCCTAATTGGTTATCGTTGGCGCGCTGATTTTAAATTTTCCAAATATTTTAATTTAATATTTATAGTAATGGTTGAAAAATTCATAAAAAGTAATTTCTTAATCCTACAATAAGATTTTGGAGCGATTTGAATGGAAAAGACGTTATGAATCTTTCATTCAGAGAAAGAATTTTTTTATCACACTGATTAGTCTCGTCTATATCAAGTTTTAAAGTTAAATTTCTTTTTATTCCCGACAATGTGACTTAAAATAAAATCGATAAAATTACAAAAAAGGAGTTGAGAATGTTGTTTTTTCTGAAGTCAGAATTAATAAAGTTCCTGGTAATATTATGCATTATTATTTTATCTGTCACTCTAAACCTCAATTTTAGGATTAAGAAATTAATTTTGATGCATTTCCCAATCATAATTTATCAAGCATATTAAATTTGCGCAACGCAAGCGCAATTCAAAAAGTTCCCAAATTTGGGAACACTGGTAAAAGACTGGAAATTATAAAATTAAGTGGAACCTGCAAAACCTGGAAGTTTAAATTGGATACATAAATTCGGAAAGAAATTTTTATTCTTTGTGGATATCAAGGTGTATGAGACATAATTTGATATGCAAAAACAGTGCACATTGACAAAATATTGTTTGGAGCACGCAAGGCTATGGACATGGCGCTGCCATTGTACTGTGCTGAATTGTAGAATAGCAAACATTGGAGTGAATTCAGAAACCAATATCCCACATCTCTTTACTTTCTGCATCATCAATGAATCCTGAAATTTTTTTTTTCCCCTTTTACTTTAAAACGACACGGTGACAAGAAAGTAATAGCTGAACGTTCAACGGCTTTATTCTTAATCCTTGGAAGCATCAAATTTGACGTTGAAAAAACAAAAAAATAAGCTTAATTCTCTTTCCATCATGTTCCCTCTTGTGCACTTCACTCTCCACGAATATTCGAAATATCGAAAAACAGTTTGAACTTTTTAAAAATATGTTTAAGTTCAATAAATATAGAAAGTGACGCTAAACTAATCAATGAAATTCGCTCACTCCGAAAATACTCTGGACCACACCCAATGGGCACCAAATTTGGCAACGTCTTCACGACATCGTTACGACATCTTTACGACAACTTTACGACATCCTATGTCCATGTCGTTTCGGTGTTTTTACGATATCGTAAAGACATCGTCAGATCATACGAATTATTTACGATATCTTAAAGACACCTTAAGGACATTGATATAGAATGTCGTAAAGTTGTCGTAAATATGTCGTAACGATGTCTTAAAGATGTCGCCAAACTTTGTGCCCACTGGGCAGTGCTCTCAACTAGAAAATGATCGATTTTACCAGCTTCAGATTCCCCCGGCTTTTTCCCTCGAATAATAAATATTTTGTCTTAAAAATTTGGGACATGATAGCGAACATGCTAACGGACGTCTCGCACTTTTTTTGTGCGTTGATTCAAAAAAATTTTATTTTGCTAAATTTGATTAATTTGTGTGGCGCTTAGGAATTAGTACCAATTTCATCAATGCTTCAGTCCCCCGGCTTTTTTTCTTCAATAATAAAGATTTTGTCTTCAAAATCTGTAGAATGATAGCGAATATGCTAACAGACGTTCCCCGCACACTTTTTTTGTGGGTTAATTCAAAACATTTTAATTTTCCTAGAGATTTGTGCATGTATTTCGAGGTTGTGTGTTACAATTCTCTCCCATAATTATTCTTGAGTGCTACTGACAGAATCAGTACGACAGAGACCTACATTATGGGAATAACAGAGCTGAAAAACGATACTTACCTGAAAATAGTATACATGCATACAATTTTTATTTAGTACAATAAAATTCTTTTGTTGTTTTCCCTACAAAAATCCGGGGATGTTCATTATGATATTTTATAGCACCTCCGAATTTAGTTTTAATACATTTTAATTTTTGTGAAAAAAAGCCGGAGGAACTATACCCGATTGACCACACGCAGGTCCGTTAAGCTGGCAGGACGACATTGCAAAAATGGACTGAAAACCTGTAAGGAATCTAGGGCTCATTTAGGGCTAATTTAATGTCCTATTACTAAATTTAATGCTCTTCATTTAAACAAAAAAAAAAAAAACGGTGGTCATGCTGGCTTAACGTTAAGCTAGCAGAACCACACATAGAAAAAAATTAATTCCTCAAAATTTTTTTGCTCTAACATTTAGGGCTCACTTAATTCCCTATTGTCAAATTTAATGCTCCGCAATTTTTCGAAAAAACTTGTGGCCATGATAGCTAAACGTTAATCTAGCAAGACCACACCGAGAAAAAAACAACTTGGGCATTATTTCTTTCAACAATAATTCAGGACTCCTTTTGGGCCCTGGGAATATGATAATGGAAAATGAAAAAAAATTGTTTAAACCATTTTCGTTTCAACAATTCTAGTAAAAATGAATTAAAGCATATATAAGGAAAAAAAGGGTGAAGGAAATATCGCAAGACTTTCAGTTGATGATATTCCAGAAGCCTTAAATGAGCATGAAATTATGCAAGAGAAACGAAAAGAAAATAATTTTTGTTTGTAGTAAATTTGTTTAAACAATAATTGTTTAAACAATTTTTTGTTCAATTCAAATATCATATTTATGGAGCCCTAAGTGAGCCTTAACATAGGGTAGAAGAATAAATTTGTTTACTTCATTTTTACTAGAATTGTTCAGAAATAAATTGTTGAAACAATTTTTAAAAAATTTTTTATTATCATATTCCCAGATCCCTAAATGAGCCCTGAATTACTGTTGCAAGAAATAATGCCCAAGTCGTTTTTTTTCTCTTTGTGGTCCTGCTAGGTTAACGTTAAGCTAGAATGACCACAGGTTTTTTCGAAAAATTGCGGAGCATTAAATTTGACAATAGGGAATTAAGTGAGCCCTAAATGTTAGAGCAAAGAAATTTTGAGAAATTAATTCTTTTCTATGTGTGGTTCTGCTAACTTAACGTTAAGCTAGCATGACCACCGGTTTTCTTGTTTAAATGAAGAGCATTCAATTTGTCAATGGGGCATTTAATTAGCCTTAAAGGGGGAGGGTCGGTAAGGCCGGTTTTTGGCCTAATTTATTTTTGAACCAAAAAATCTGAAAAAATCATGGTAGTATCTTATAAGTATCCCGAGTCGATTGCACGCTAAACGGACTAACCTCCACCCCCAGCCACCCCTACAAATATAGGAAACACCACTACCCAGCAACTGTATTTTCGAGAGATTTGACACTCTTAAACATGTATTCTGAGGTTAGCTCGGGTT
>NC_046664.1:81853798-81862502 GCF_010883055.1 Belonocnema kinseyi | reverse complement strand
CCCGAGCTAACCTCAGAATACATGTTTAAGAGTGTCAAATCTCTCGAAAATACAGTTGGTGTGTAGTGGTGTTTCCTATATTTGTAGGGGTGGCTGGGGGGTAGAGGGTAGTCCGTTTAGCGTGCAATCGACTCGGGATACTTATAAGATACTACCATGAATTTTTCAGATTTTTTGGTCCAAAAATAAATTAGGCCAAAAGCCGGCCTTACCGACCCTCCCCCTTTCCAATAGGTTTTCATTCCATTTTTGCAATGTGATGCTGCTAGCTTAACGGACCTACTCAAAGCCCCCCCCCCCAACGGCCCCAACGTCGCTGAACGTCTTTAAGTGCACCCGTGTGCACACGTGTGGTCGTCTTGAACGTACGCCGGGGTGAGTGTTGGAGTTCACTCGGGTGAACTGTTTAGTGATCACTCGGGTGAAGAGTGGTGGTCACTCGTGGGGTGACTATTTCACCCGCTGAAACTAGGTAGGTTGAAGTGAGTGTACAGTGAAATTGGCGGGCAGAAGTGGCGGAATTCGCAAGTTTAGTAGCAGACTGAAGTTTAGTACCTTTATAATCTAAAGTTTAGTATCTTCATCACTTTCGACTATTATTGAACACATCACAGTTTATAATAACAATGTTCCGTTTCCCTTCTACTTCATGCTGTTGGAAAAATGTACAGTTCCCCTTCCACTTCACCCTAGTAAACTCCGCCCACTTCCTTACTTCACCCACCAATTCACCCGGGTGGTCGCCTGGATCGCACCCCAGGGGTGCATGCATCGCTTCAACAACCAAGATTATTTAAGTTTGGCGCGCTTATTTGAAATGATTACATGTGAAAAACAATTCTGTACGGTAAATAATAAGAGTAAAGCTATTAAAGATAATCCTTTACTCACAAGGAAGACTTATAAAGTTAAATTTTAATTATTTATTAGATTTTCTCCTTGAAAATAAATGACCGATTACCATTTAAAAGAAAGGAATGTCTTTTTTATCCTAAATATGAATTTACAATCATTTATAATATTCTTATGTCATTTAATCTTCCGTGGATGGTCGAAATAGGTGAAAACAAGATGATCGTATTGACTATTCTAGATGGCTCTATGGATCTTTTAGAAGAACAGACTGGCTCTCTAAATTTTGACTCTCTGACTTTGACCATCCATTTTTCTTCGTGTAGGACTAATAGTAGAAGAGGCAAAAATGAGACGAGAGAATTGAAAAACAGTGCGGGTGTATGTAAATTGAGATACAGAGGAGGAATCAGAGGAGATAACAGAAATGATGGAAGAAAATAAAGAAGGGATTATTAAGCTTATAATAGAAAGAGATCCTAATGCAGGAAAGAAAATGGAGAGAAAAAGGAATGGGTGCGACAAGGAGGAAGAAAATCAAAAGAAAAGATACTGAATGTGTGAAAATGGGAACGCTAATTGATTATGTGATAGTGGAGGAACAGTTTCGGATATTGTATTAATTTTCTAGTTTTAATTAATATTAATTTATCAAATATCTTCCTAATAATGTCTAAAATACTTGTTGTTTTGTGTACTAGATAATTAAGATCAAACATCACCCAAGGGCAAACTAGAGGCATATATAATTCATGAGATAAGAACGACAGTGTATGCTTGAATGAAGCATCAAACTAATAATTAATTACACTATTAACTAAATTCTTCATACGCAGTTATAATTTTTTCATAGAAAAAATGAAGATCTTTTCTACTCTGCTTCTACCATTGGCGCTTTTCCTTAAGTCTATAGGTGAATATACTAATGTAATATGTCTATATTTTTAAAAACGTTTCTAAGGTAATCGTGAATAACAGTTTGTTTGCCTTTGATTTGAATTAGTCTCTGTGATGGACAACGAATTCTTTCTTGATGGTGGGCATACCCTGAGAACCATAAGACAATGCTAATGTATGTGCAAGTTCCAAGCGTTCGAGCACCTGGCTGAGACGTATAATAATATCCTTCTATAGGTGTAAATTCTTCATTGTCAGACATTGCCCACGTCATCTTTACCGTTTTGTCTATAGACAGTATAGAGTTAATGCCTAGACGTATTGCAAATTCGAGAAAAAACCCAGTGGGCACAATATTTGGCAACGTCTTTACGACATCGTTATGACATATTTACGACAACTTTACGACATCCTATGTCCATGTCGTTAAGGTGTCTTTACGATATCGTAAATAAGTCGCATGATCTGACGATGTCTTTACGATATCGCAAAAACACCGAAACGACATAGACATAGGATGTTGTAAAGATGTCGTAAAGACGTCGCGAAATTTTGTGCCCACTGAGAACTCTGGTTCTTATAAACCCGGGTTCTGGAACTTGATTATGTAAATTTCGTTCGCATCTAATTGAACCCATCGTTGGGCGTTCCATGTCTTAAGGTTTTTTACCTCAACCAGGGCTTGTGTTTTGGTTCGTTAAATTTTATAAGCAATTTATTGGCCATTTCGGCAGTAGTTCCTTCCATGAAAATCAAAGGGAACGTGATGTATTCGTACTACTTGCTTAAAGAATTGAAAAATGATTTCAGGGTGTTCATTTCTAGCTTCAAAAATCCACCTAGACTTTGTCACTAGGCGCAATTTACTTCGTGATATAGCAGCATTATTATGGCGGCTCTTCGATAAGTACGATCCTTGAATGTCGAGAGTGGCGCCATCTGGTACTACTCTTTTCATCCAAATAAAAAAAATTTGAAATTTTGCCAGGAATCTTAAGGGCATGTGATACTTACAGTTTCCCCAGCTTTTTCCCACAAAAATGAACATTTTTAAAAACTAAATTTGGAAATGCTTCAAAATATCATAACGGACGTCCCCAGGCAATTTTTCGAGGGATAATAACAAAAAAATTTATTGTGCTGAATAAAAATTTTATGCATATGCATTATTTTGAGGTTACGTAGTTTTTCATCTCTGCCTTTCCGATAATCTGGAAATTATTTATGAAATAAACTTTTTTGATTGGCTGCAAACAAGGTTAGTTCCGGGAGATTAGTTACTATGTTTATTTATAATTCCAAAGTTTTCGGGCAAAAATATTGTGTAGTTTGGAAGTAACACTCGGGTGAACTGTTACACACATAACCTCGAAATGTACACACATGTTGTTAGCAATGTCAAAAAAATGTTGATAAAAAAACACAAAAAAAGTGTGCGGGGACGTCCGTTAGCATGTTGGCTATCATTTCCCAGATGTTCAAGGCAAAATATTTCTTACCCTAGGAAAAAAGCCGGGGGAATCTAACACTGAAAAAATCGATACTATTTCCTAAGTGCTATGCAAATTAATCACATTTATCTAAATTAAAACTTTTTTTAATTTACCTACAAAAAAGTGTGTGGGGATGTCCGCTGGCATGTTCGCTGGCATGTTCGCTGGCATGTTCGCTATCATTTCCCAAAATTTTAAGACAAAATATTTATTATTCTAGAAAAAAAGCCGGGGGAACCTAAAACTGGTAAAATCGACAATTGTCTAAGTATCACATGCCCTTAAGGGTATTTTTTCAATGTCTTGAAACCATTCAAAGTTTTTAAAAGGTCTTTTCTTACGAAATCTGTAAAAATCTACATTTATACGATCTCTATCGTGACACTATCAAAAGAAAAATCCTCGGTTGAGGTAACCAAATTGGAATGATTGATCAAATTTAAATATGAACATTTCAGAAGGACAAGCTTATCTATTATCTACGTCGTAACGACTGTTAGATACATCTTATGGAGCCATAGAATGAGCACTATTTACACTGTTCAACACATTTTTCATTAACGCACAAATCAGTTTTCCCTCTAATCGCATAAAATCAGAATTGTTTATACTCAGATATTTACTTTGTCGGTTATACTTAATTCCATCAGTGAATATAATTTACTATGATATAAATTAAAAATTTTAGGAAGATTTTTAAAATTTCCGCGCATAAAAATTTGTCCGATGTAATCTACATATTGTTCCAATTGCAAAACACAAAATAAAATAATAAATAACGGTTCATTTGTTCAAAGATTTTTATTTTAGGCTTAAATTTGATCTTAAGTATTTTACAAACTATGAGGAAGAACTGATGATATTGCAAGGAAAATTTTGTTATGAAACAGGATTTTAAACAATCTGAGGTAAAATTAAAATCAGTCTAGGAGATATTTTGGAGTTTTAGAAGCTTGGATGAAGTTTTAAAATATTTTGTCCGACAACGGAGCGAAAACGCTCGTTATTTCTTCGTTGGGGAGGAGCGAAATCAGTCGATGCCTGTTAAGGGGGAGGGGGGGGGGCGTTCGAGGTACGATGAAGGGGGGCCCCGCCCCAGAACCCCTTGTTTGCTCCAACTCCCTTTTGTCCTCATAGAATCAAAGCTGCCAAATTTTTCTATTTCATACTGATAATGTAATCAGTCATTTCAAAGTTAAGATTTCCCAATATTAAACAAATCGCCTTAAAATTATTTATATCTCTTTGAAGATTATAAATAAATAATATTTTTGTATGTCTAAAATTTTTTTCATAAAAAATAATCTTTTCACTTTTCAAAAATACCATACATCGTAGCATAATTATAAAAAATTGCTCTATGTTTCCAAAAGGAGCCTCAGTTTAAAAAATTAAATTTAAGTGATTTACGAAGTATAAATATGAATACCTCAGAATGACAAGCTTATCTATCACCTGAGCGATAACGACTATCGGATCCATTTGTGACGTTCCGCGAGACAAGGGATCTTAGGGTGCCCCTTGAGCAAAATAAAATCGTTTTTCCATTTTGTAGAAACCTAATAATCAGAGAGCGGACGAGCGTAATCTAAAGTTGCGCACGGAGCGTAGCCTCGATTCCCTCGTTGCGGAGAACCGTCGCATGGGGGGAAGTGGTGGCAGAGCCGCGCGAACATTTGAATGTATTTGGCTGTGATGAGCAGACAGCACAGAGTAAAATGAAAAGAAAATAGAGCGACAAATGATACGTTATCATCAATCGTAACATGATAGTCAATTTATTTTTTGACCGGGAATTTTACAAATTTTTAGAAAATAAATCTGTACAGCTTTGATTTCAACCGTGGTTTAAATAATTAGCTCAATTGTTATATTTTTCAATGATGATGTCATTAAGGCAGCATAAAGTCAACTTCTCGAAAAGTAGGAAGGCGTGCGGTGTTAATAAAATGTTGATAACGATTGACCGGAAATAGAACAATCAGATAGTTTTAGATTCAGTATAACTGCAGACCCATGGAACTATAATTTTTAATGTACATGAGAAAATAACACAATGGCGGAATAAAACAAAAAAAACAAAAAAATTCGTCTTTTTTTTCTTAGAAGTATAGTTAGAATGCTCGGATCGTCTTAAAATTTTAGTATGGCATTCTTACATACATATACTTTCAAAAAATGTAAAATTTTTTTTTTTTAAAGTTCCGAATTAGAATACTGCTTTAAGTTTAGAATGCGTAATTCGAAAATCTTTCACTTTAAAAATGTTCTATTTTAATTTTTAAGCGTACATTTTTGCTTAAAGAATTTTAAAATGCATTTTGTAAGACTTGAAAAATTAAAAATTAGAATTGTTTGAAATATATGGTTTAGGATAAAAAAATTTCTTACTCGATAAAATGTGAATATAAATTAATTAATAATTTTTCAATTGAACTGTACTTTAAGTTTTGAAAAGTAAATAATAATTGATTTTACAAGAAGATTCGAAATCATTTCATAATTTTGGAATCTCCAGATTTAAACTTTAAAAATTAAACTGTTTAAATTTGAAAGTCTTATTAGTTAGACAAAATGTTATAACCCGATTAAAAGTTTATGAACAATTTTTAATTTTAAAATAGCTTTAAAATAATATATTCGTAATTAAAGGCTTTAATTAATTTAAAAATATTGTTTCAGTTTAAAATATTCCATTTTTAAACCATTCAATTTGAAATTTTGGAATGAAGAAAAATAACAATGATCCAATATTTAGAAATATCTGAATGTTCATTTAAAATCTTTCCAAATCTTTTTAAATATTCTCTGAAATTAATTTTTCAAAATAAAAAATCATTTTCAATTTTCCTACGAATCTTAAGGAAATGTTTTTTATTCTTTTAAAGCCCTTCATAACTCTCAAAAATCTTCGAAATTATCTTAAATCATTTCAGATATTTAATTAAGTTTGCATTTTTTCAAAACTTCTAAATATTTCTTGAACTTACTCGAATTTTTTCTAAGGATAATTTTGCTTAATTAAACATTTCAAATTGAATGGTTTAAAAATAGAATATTTTAAACTGAAACAATATTTGAAATTTATTAAAGCCTTTAATTACAAATATGTTATTTCAAATTTATACAGTTTATATTTTAAAGTTTGAATCAGAAAATTCTAAAATTATGAACTGATTCCGAATTCTCTTGTAAAATCAATCTAAACTGAATGATATCATAATTGAAAAATATAAAAATTTAGCTAATTATTTAAAACACGATTAAAATCACAATTGGACGGATTTCTTTTCTAAACATTTGTAAAACTCCCGGTCAAAAAATAAATTCACTGTCATTTCCCGATTTTCAGGTCCAGCGGCCAGCCTGTATTTGCATTGATGACAACGTATCATTTGTTGCTCTATTTTCTTTGCATTCTTCTCAGTGCTGTCTGATCATTATAGTCACAGACATTCAAATGTTCGCGCGGCTCTCCCACCACTTCCCCCTATGCGAAGGTTCTCCGCAACGATGGAGCCGACGCTACGGTCCTTGCGCAACTTCACACTACGCTCGTCCGTTCTCTGCTAATAATATTTGTTATCAAACTTTTTCTCGATTCGGCAACTTGATAGATAGAACGCGGATTCTCACTTTTTTTTTAAACTGAAAATTGAACTTTTCCTCATTGTCGAAAGCTAAAAAAGTGGGCCTCGATCAAAATAAAATTTCTCCCTACATATTCTTTCAACCAAATACCATGTTTCAATAAAAGTTGAAATCTATGTTTTGCTTTTACTAACATTTTGTTTGGAGTCATACTTTTCCCAGTAATGGCTCATTTCATAACTAATAATAGGCTAAAATAAGAAAATATGTTTTTCACTATTCTCGAAAAAAAATCTTTAGCAAATCCACGCAGGTTATACAGGCAGCAATGTGAAATTATTTCGACTGTCGATTATATCTGAAGGTATCGCTGCGGATTTTTAACCGAAGGTTACAAAGGTTACGTCCGTGTTTGTTGAAAGCCTTTTTTCATCGAAAATGGATGAACAAATATATTGAAAAAGAAACTTTTTCAGGATCGTTTCTGCATAATATTACTTGACTATTACTAGACCAGCTTTCAAAAATTTCAGAGGACAACCTTTGCTCAATGTCCTCGGAATTTTCTCATAATGTTGCCATAAGAAGTTGATTAAATATCAACACACTTAAAAATAATTAATCCTAGCTGTTTCTTCTTGCAGAGTTAAGTTCCCAGTTTGACGTTTTACCTAATTGCAACCCTATTCCTGGTGTTCCTCGTGGCACCCCATCTTCTCCTTCTAACAAACAACATTCTCCTGCCAGACCTCGATCTCCGAAGACGTCTTCTTCTACTGCCGAGCCGTCTTTTCGTGTCAGGAGCAGATCTCCTGCCAGGATTATAGCTCCACCAATTACGCTTCCTGTTTCCGACATAGTTGGCTATAAATTGAACCAACTTCAATTTATTCGGCTTATTCCTAAAAAGAATCCTTACTGGTTGTTAGAACTTCGAAGATACACTTTTCCTGTGGATAAACCACTTCAGTTATTTAAAGGAAACAATGTCTATGTGCCAATGCCATCCCAAGAACAAGTTGTATTGTCAGCAGTCAATGGTGATATATTTGCAATATTGGAGAGCAGTGATCATTTTGTTGGAATACACACATATAATTCGCGCATTCGCTCTAAAAGACGAGCAAAAATAAACATGGAAAGCGGAACGATTACTGTATTGACACCAGATGAAATGAGTGAAATTCAAGTAGGCCGCTTGCGCAAAATCTTAGTTCATTTTAATGTGTTGCTTGTAAATCACAGTTCTTAAAACCTATAATTCAATTGTCAGAAAATAAAACAATAAAGTATAAAATTATTTTTTATGCAAATCATCTGAAAATTTCACAAGCAACTTATAGTTATTAATAATAATAAAATGTCTATGTATTATTCACTCATTCTCATTCACTTCTATTCTATTATTATTGTTTTTTGAGGTTTGTTCTCGGGTGAACCCGGTTTTTTATCATAGCTTCGGACTAAGTCAAGTGCAAGCAAATCGTTGAATTTTCAAGGCGAAAAAGAACTTTAACAAAATAGTTGAACTTTCAACAAAACAGATGAATTGTTTACCAAAGAGCTGAATTTTCAACCCACAAAGATGAATTTTTAATTAGCAATATTTTTCTACCATATAGTTAAATTTCTGGTAAAAAATGTGAATTTACGTCAGAAAAAGTTAATTTGCAACTAAATGTTTTAATTTACTATAAATTGTGACTTTTCATATCAAGAAGACGAATTTCTGCAGAAACGGTAAATTTTCAAAAGAAAACATTAATTTTCAACTAAAATAAATCTTTAACCCTAGAAAAATGAAGTTTGTACAAAGTAGTTTACCTTTGAATAAAATAGTTGATTTTTCAATCAAAATAAATAATAATATA
>NC_046664.1:81845557-81853698 GCF_010883055.1 Belonocnema kinseyi | reverse complement strand
TAATAATAATAATCAATAATAATAGTATATTGTGCTGCACGATTCTTTTTCTATGATTCGACACTTTTTCTATAATTCGTAAAAAAATGCTGATTTTCGTTCACCTGCTTTTTTTTGTAAAAAAATTGCGATGCTTTATGGATTGGCGCATGTCTTTACGACATCGTTACGACATCTTTACGATAACTTTACGACATCCTATGTCCATGTGGTTTCAGTGTCTTTGCGATATCGTATGGACATCGTCAGATCATACGACTTATTTACGATATCATAAAGACATCTTAACGAAATGGACATAGGATGTCGTAAATTTATCGTAAAGATATCGTAACGATGTCGTAAAGACGTCACCAAACTTTGTGTCCATTGGGTTGGAGTCGTGTGGCGGGAATTCTTTTTGAATTTGAATTGATTGTATGTTTCATTTGCCGCAACGATTTTTAAAACTATTTTTTATTGAATCGCGCTTTTAAAATTCAGAGAGTGAAGGGTTAAATTTGTAATGCAATTGTATGATAATGGATTAGTGTTTTTTTCTATTTATCTGATTAATATAATTAAATAAAGTTTGATAATGAAGATTAAAGTTTCTAATTAATTTTTCATAAATAAAAATTTAATCATGTGGATTGAGAAATTATACTTCATAAAAATGATGCGCAAGTTAAGGCCAAGGGAAGAAAGTACGCTCCGGAGTCTAGGGGCGAAGTCCTTGGTCGGGTTTCAAAAAGGGCGATGCAATGTTTTTAATTTGTTTAAAAATCGAATACGTTCAAATAATTTATACAGAAAATCCTTTAATTATACTTCTTTATTTAGTACTACGTAGAAATTAAATAATTCGTCAAAAAATCGTATTTAATTATCATGTTTACCAAATATAAGAAATGAACTTACAGAATATTACAAAGTAAGTAAAAAAATAAATCTACCTCAAAAGAAAAATGTCGTATGACAGAAAAAGACAACTTTGTAATTAACGTGTATCATCTCAAACTTTTTGAAGTTTTTTGGTTGGAAACAAAAAATAAGCAAAAGAAAATGGAAGAAATATCATACTTCTCTGTGAGACATAAATACAATTGTGATAACTATCTTCTTATGAAACTGAAAGATATTGGTTACAAATTCATTAATGAAAAACGAAAACGATTGTTCACATAAATATTTTCCAACAAAATTCTTGTTTTCCACCAATTATGGCTCAGGATGCAATTGTTTTTTTTATCATTATTGTGGAAATAAAAATTGCAATTTTGTATAATTAAATTTGGTTGTTGTTCTGGAGAAAGTGTTTTGATTTCCACTTTTTCTTTTTGTTCCATTTTCATTTTCTTGCGCAAATGTTGGGCATGTTCTTTTTTTTTTTATTTCTTAATGCTGATGGGATATTGTCGTCCACGAGATGGTGAAGTTGATGAGATGTCGAGGTTTGTGGAAATGCGATTCGCTCCATTATGCGACTAGCAATTTCACAGTTGTTTCGCATGGAAATGTCGATATAACCTTCTGCGACGGTCGATGACGACCATCCACCGTCCCAGTGAGCACAAAGTTTGGCGACGTCTTTGCGACATCGTTACGATATCTTTATGACAACTTTACGGCAGCCTGTGTCAATGTCGTTAAGGTGTCCTTACGATATCGTAAAGACACCGAAACTACATGGACATAGGATGTCGTAAAGTTGTCGTAAAGATGTCGTAACGATGTCGTAAAGACGTCGCCAAATTTGGTGCCCATTGGGGTGTCGTTTTAAAGTTATGAGGTCCGCACCCGAGTCAACACGGAGTGTGGCTGAAGTACGCCGAAAGCTATGTCCGAAAAACACTGACAATGGTATAAAAATACATACATGCTACGTTTAATTCAATTTATAATGGCTTTTGTGAATGACTTGAAACAATTGAAATATCTAAGAACCACAATATCATTAAAATCTGGATAAAATCACAAATAGTTTTCATATAAACAGGAAACAAATTTTGTTTTGCCTTTAATTTGATTCATTATCACCCGAATGAAGATGTTCAATTCCAAATCATCAATACATTTTTATCCGAAAATAATGAAAAATACCAAAGTATAAGTGTGAATCAGCCAGTTCGAGAAACGAGGAAATTATTTTTGACATACTCATAAACTTGTTGATGCCCATTTTCTGTTTTTGGCACTTCCCCTTGGAGTACTTAATGAAAAATTGGTCGTTAGTTCCTGGCTTCTGGAAGCCCCCGAAATCCCAAATATTAGAGCCACCTATCGATTAATATACAATTACTCCTCATATTAAAAATGTATATTCTTTTACTCCACTACTTAAACTTTAATATTATTTGTTAAAATCAGAAATGAAGAATATTAAAATAAAATAATAGTAAAATTTGAAGATATTCAGTAAACTTCAATAATCAAACTCTGAATTCGAAAATCTTGAGGAAAATGGTTTGAGACAATGTCGTCTCAGATTTGAGCAAAAAAATGTGGAAAATGAGGAAAAATATACGCAACGCTTATAATAAGAAAATATAAATTATAATTGCCTGTTTATATTATCAGATCTAAAATTTTTGTTTACGAAATTCTAAGTTCAATGCACGTCCGTAAATAAAATATTTTAAATATCAGTAAAGTAATCGACAGTTACAAACGTTGTGTTCTTTAACAATTTGTAATCTTAAGTTGAATATTGTGCTTTTCTACAGTTTTAAATACCATAACAAGAAAAAGTCGATCAAAGGGCTGAAAACAAGCTCTAACTTCAAAATTGAATTGCCTCATTTTACGCCATAAATACTAGATTTGCATCTTTGTCGTAAAGATGTCGTCACGATGTAGTAAAGACGGCGCCAAATGTTGTGCCCATTGTGAAATTATCTTTAACAAAAAATATTAAAAGTAAACAATTTTTCACTCCAAATACAGACTTTATTCAAAACAGGATTAGGCGCTAAGTATCTAACAAAGATGTAAATCTAATGTTTATGGTACAAAATGAGGCAATTAAGTTTTGAGGTTTGGGTCTTGTTCGAACGACCTTAAAACTGACAATTTGAATGTGTTTGATGTTTTAATGAATGTTTGCATTATATTTTCAAAGATTGATTGTTTTTTATTACCTTTATTGCTAAGTATTCCGGGTTAGGAGCTTGTATGAGAAACCATTCAACATCTTCAGAGGTGAAAATTTTAGCTTTTTTTGGAATGTACCCTTTTCCTCGATTTTTCGTGAATGCCAATAACTTTGCATATTTGCTGATGCCGATGTCGTGGTTAGTAAGGACTATGCTTTTCACCATTGAGTAGTAGATGGCCCATAAAGTTGAGGGCTTACAAATTTCAGATTTTTCGTGAAAAAACCCAAGCACAGTACTCGTATTTTTTAAGAAACTGACGGTGTTTTTTTGCTTTTGCCAATCGACGAAAGTGTTGTAAACATTTTCATACACAACTCGAGACTTTTCAGGAAGTCCCAGTAAGCACAAAATTTGGAGACGTGTTTACGACATCGTTACGATATCTTCACGACAACTTTACGGCATCCTATGTTCGTGTCGTTAAGGTATCATTACGATATCGTAAATAATTCGTATGATCTGACGATGTCTTTACGATATCGCAAAGACACCAAAACGACAATGACTTAGGATGTCCTAAAGTTGTCGTAAAGATGTCGTAACGATGTCATAGAGACTTCACCAAATTTTGTGCCCACTGGAGTGTTTTACGGTTAGTTTGTTTTGCACATAAATTTCGCCCATATCCATCGAAACGACGAAACAATTGAGAATAAAAAATTGTTTGAAAATTGAGGTAGGTTTGGGACGACAGTCGAAACATACAATGAAGTTGGATGTGCATGAAACACGAGGCCCAAGGCAGCACGGATACACCCGAAGTAACACGAAATTTACTTTTTCCACTGTGCCTCACTTATTTCACTGCGTCGATTTACTTCTTTCACTGAGCCCGTTCACTTTTTTCACTGTTGCCCAGAAATGTCGGCACGGCGCATGCGCCACATCATCGAACAAAAATTGATCACTTTTTACACCAAAAACAGTTGGAAAACTGGCCTTTTTTTTGCGAATTATAGAAAAAAAATAAGATGTACTCTCTTCGCTCCACTGAAAATCGAAGCACAGATCTTCCGAATGCCAGTCTAAACATAACCATGTAATAGTTCATTTTTCAACAAAAGGACTGTTTTTTCATAAAATAGCTGCATTTTGAATAAAAGAATGAAATTAACAACCAATTAAAAAATTATTTAGAATTTCCACAGGAATATTAAAAACATTTTTTTAATTTCTTGAAGCCATTCGAAACCCTTGAAAAGCCTCCTTCTCAAAATTTAAAAAAGTCTACATTTTATTTGAAGGTTTTTGCAATATTTTCAAGATTAAATTATTTCTTAATCTTCCCAATACTTCGAAATATCTTTTGCGAAATTTCAAAGTTTCCATAAGCGTTTTAAAAATCATACGAATTTTAAACAGTTGTCCTAAAATCATTTAAATTCTTTTTGATCATATGTATTTTGAAATATTCACAAATGAAAAGTAACGTTTTCAAATAAAACACAAATCATGTTAAATCTTCTCAGTAATCTTATCTACTCAGCAGTCCGATTTTTATCGTACCAATAAGAAAAAAACGCTTCATTATTCCAAAATTAAGCTTTGTAAAAGTAAACAAAATTCTTTCTCTAGACTGACTAATCAAATATAAATATGATTATCTCGCAAAAGAATCGATAAAATTTTAAAGAAATTTTTTATGAAACAGTATATTAACAAATTCGGGAAAAATTTAAAATCAGTATAAAATATATTTAAGACTTTGAGAATCTTGGACAAAATTAAAAAATATTTTATTCTTCGGAAATATTTTCTTGTTTTAAAATATTATCCAATATAAAAAATCGCCTTAAAACCTGCCATCTTCTTTCTATAATTTTGGAAATCTTTTGAAATGTTTAAAAGTAAAAGTCATCAGTTAATATGTTCCTAAGAATATTGTTTGAAATGTATAGGGATGTTTTTTTAATGAATAGTATTTTTGTGAGTTCTAGTTTTTTTTTAGAAAAATAACCTTCCCTCTACGATATCTAATAGAAAATAAATGTTAAAATTAAAAAGGAGCGTATTTAAATTTAGATAAAAAAATATAAGCCGAAATTTCCTTTCTTCTAACTCAAAAAAAAATATTAAAAATGGGAAATTTTGCTATTCCAATTAAAAAATAAAGTTAAAACATGGTACGAAATAGCTGAAGTTTAAAGCGATTTAAAAGTTTTTTTTCTACTTGAAGCAAAAACAAATATATAGTAAAAAAGTTACTAATCACAAAAAATACAGCAAAAGGCTTCTACGCTTTAATTTTACACTATTATATATGGAACTCGAAAAGACCGAATATTTATTTTTGTTCTAAAAAGCTATCCTTAAATACTCATATTGAGTTTGTATTTGTTACTAAAAATAGCAAACAAAAGATTTTGACCAATTTTTCCACTGAAATATTACTATATTTACGTGACTGTTTTTGATTGCGCACAGTGCAGTTAAAAGCAAATGTTTGTAAATTGAATCGGAAATATTATACTCTACGATACTACTGAAAAATATTAATGATTTCTATGGATAAGAAAAAAATTATGTAGCAAATATAATCTAATAAACTTTTACTAATTTAAAATAATTAAATTTTTGCAAGGTTAAATAATTAATTTAATGTTAATATTAATGTATTTAAGTATCTTTATATTGATTTCGACATCACTTTTTATTTCATGCACTCGTTAATTAAAAACAAATATCTTCTAATGACAAACTGAAGGTACATAGTATATAACTCATGAGATGAGTTTTTTCTGTTATTAAGAACTAAAATAATCATTAATCGTATTTCTCAATTTTTTAATGATAAAGAACGTTATCTCTTTTTAAAAATGTCAATATTTGTTAAAAGATTAAAAGATTTCAGCTTAAGATTAAGATTTTTAGCCCAGCGCTATTATGATAAATCGCTTTACATTTTTTTTAACACAGCTTCATTTGAGATTATCATAATTGACTGATTTAATAATTATAAATATTAATATCACAGAAGGACAATCTTTAATAAAATTCATAAGATAACGACTATATTATTCATTTAGTAAAGCAATAAAAAACTTAAATGCTTCGTGGACGCAATAGCCAGTTCTTTTACGCATTTCCAAAAATGGGGATTGTATATAATCTTGTCTTTATATTGATAGCCATCCTTAATTCAATTGGTGAATATAATACTATAATATATCTATCATTTAAAAAAAGTTTTGTATGCTTTCCGAAAATAACATTTTTTTTCGGCTTAATCCGAATGAGGTTCTAAACTCTATATGATTTTGTGCGAAATGAATCCAAATCGAATCTTAATTCTTAAATTTCGTTCAGAAAAACATTACCTATTTATAAAGAATTTGACAGTATTCGCGGAAAATTCTACGACCCGTACACATACTGACGAAAGAGTTTTTTATAATTTAGTTTCTTTTTAGGTTCGTCATAAGGGCCTGAATAAAATTGCTTCTTCTTGCAGAGTTGAGTTTGGAGTTCGACTGTCTACCAAATGGTGCCCCTATTCCTGGTTTTCTTCGTGGTGCCCCATCTTCTCTTTCTTCTTCTTCTTCTTCTTCTGAAAAACCACATTCTCCTGCCAGAGATCAATCTCTGATCACGCCTTCTTCAGATGCCGGGCCGTCTTTTCGTGCCAGGTCCAGATCTTCTGCCACGATTTTATCTCCACCAACTACTCTTCCTTTTTCTGATATACTTGGATATAAACTTGATCAAATTCAATTTATTCGGCTTATTCCCCATAAGAATACCAGCCGGAAATTCGAACTTCGAAGATACACTTTTCCTGCGGATAAACCAATTCAATTATTGGAAGGAAACAATGTGTATGTGCCAATGCCAAAACAAGAACAAGTCGTATTATCAACATTCGATGGCGACGTTTTGGCAATATTCGCGAGTAGTAATCATCTTGCTGGAATATATACATATAACCATCGCATTCATACTAAAGGACGCGCAAAAATAAACATGGAAAGCGGCACGATTACTCTATTGACTACAAATGAAATGAAGGAGACTCCAGTAGGCCGCATGCGCAGAATTTTACTTAATTTTAGTGTGGTGCTTATAAGCCAAAATTATGAATCAAAATTTGTTAAAATATGAAAATCTTCCTCTTCTTAATTCAAAAACCAATTAAATACCAAAATTGTCTAGTTTTCGATTAAATGAAATTGTTGAAGATGAAAAATGGCACCATTTTGATTTAAAGAAACATATAATAAATAAAGTTGAAGCCAAAATTACTTTCGACATAAACTCAAATAGTCTTCGCTGAAACCCAAAAATGAAAATTAATGCTCGAAATTATGAGGTTCAATATATTAGGAGTAACACGGCAGACGGGACAGATGAAGATGAACGTTTCTTGGAAAAAATAAAAAATATTTTATTTTTCGGAAATCTTTTGAAATGATTTTAAATAAAATTCACCGGTTAATATGTTCCTGAGCATATTTTTTTCAAATTTATGGGAATATGTTTTTTTAATGAATGGTATTTTCCTGGTTCTAGATTTTTTTAATGAAAAATAATCTTCCCTCCACTTTATGCAGTAGAAGATATTTATGTCGTCCACGTCCAAAAAATATTCTGTAACAATCCTATTAACTAATAAATTCTTTTTCTCATCATACTTTCTGAAATTGAGAATTACTAGAATCCTTCGGAAAGACGTTTACTATATTTGTGAAAGCATTGCAAAATTTCAGGTTAAGATCAATATTTTTGTCTTAGCGCTTCCAAAATAAATCACTTCGTGTTTCTTAAAACAGTTCCATTTGAGATACAGGGTTTGTCCGGAAAGTAATAGGACGGATTTTTTCCGCCGCGACTGTACTTAGGAGCGTGCGCGCACCAACTGGATTTGGTAGAGGGCGTTCCTAACTAATGAACGAGCGGCTGGTCAGTTGCAGTGATCCCAGATCTGAAACGAGACGTGGTCCAATACTATGACACGTCTATGTCCGTGTGAATATGGTAGGAGACGATATAAATGCCTGGGTTGCGCGC
>NC_046664.1:81842661-81845457 GCF_010883055.1 Belonocnema kinseyi | reverse complement strand
TTAAGGAAATTTTTTTATTTTGCAGTTTTTTAAATTTTAGGAAAAAAATCTAATTAACAAAATATATCAATTTTCAACCCAAAAGTTTACTTTTTAACAATTTAAATTAATTTTCTATCAAATAATTTGTGTTTGAACTAATACAATGTATAGGATGAAGTTTCAATCAAAAATTGAATAGTTCAGTTTCCAGATAAAAGCGATTAATTTTTAATGAATCCTAGAATAGTTACATTTTCAGATGAAAAAAAATAATTTAAATCGAAAAATAAATTTTCAATAAAGTTGTTAAATTCTCAACCAATGGCAGTAATTTTCGACCAAGAAAATTAATGATCTACAAAAAAAGACAAATTTCAAACAAAATACATGAATTTTCAACGAAATTATTTAATTTTAAAGTCAATAAAACGAATTGTCAACAAAAAGTTGATTTTTGTCAGTATTTGGTCGCCAATTAAAATTTTGGTTGAAAAATCATATTTTTGGGTTACAAATTCAGCTTTTTTGTAGATGATACTCTTTTTGACATTAAAATTAAATAATTTTGTTGAAAGTTCATATATTTTGTTGGAAATTGACCTTGTTTGGTTGAAATATGAACTGTACATCTTCTTAGGCTTAAAAGTCGATTATTTCACTAAGTGTTGAATTACTTTGTTAAAAGAAATACTGTTTTTTCAACAAGGTTTTATAATTATGGTTAAAAATTTAACTATTTGGTTGAAAGTTTAACTCTTATTGAAAACTCATATTTTTCGCTGACAAAAATCAACTTTTTGTAGACAATTCGTTTTATTGACTTTAAAATTAAATAATTTCGTTGAAAATTCATGTATTTTGTTTGAAATTTGTCTTTTTTTTGTAGATCATTAATTTTCTTGGTCGAAAATTCCTGTTATTGGTTGAGAATTTAACAACTTTATTGAAAATTTATTTTTTTTTTTGATTAAAAATTATTTTTTTTCATCTGAAAATGTAACTATTCTAGGATTGATTAAAAATTAATCGTTTTTATCTGGAAACTGAACTATTCAATTTTTGATTGAAACTTCATCCTGTACATTGTATTAGTTCAAACACAAATTATTTGATAGAAAATTAATTTAAATTGTTAAAAAGTAAACATTTGGGTTGAAAATTGATATATTTTGTTAATTAGATTTTTTACTAAAATTTAAAAAACTGCAAAATAAAAAAATTTCCTTAAAATCTTCCAGATTCTTTTTTTTTTAATTTTTAAAATGTTTTCAAATACTCACTTAAAATTTATTTGTCAAAATAAAAAATCCTTTTCAATTTTCTTAGAAATGACAACAGTTTTTGTTATTCTTTTTAAATACTGTACAATTCTCAAAAAGCTTATTTTTTTTAATCTGCAAAAGTCCAAATCGTGTTTCAAATTATTTGAAATAATTTCAAGTTTTAAATTAATTCTGAATATTTTTTTAAATTAAAATTGTAGCGTTTGAACTTAAAATTGAGCTCATTACAAATTTAACAATTCAAGGCTTTCTATTTCGAACCATTCTGTTCAAATTTGTATAGTTTTTAACAGTTGTTGTAATGGATTGTTTTAAATGAACGGTCAAATATTGCTGATAATGAACGAAATTTTCTTTTTTTAATTAAAAAATTTCAAATTGAATGGGTTAAAAATAAAATTTTTTTGGACTTAAATAATATTTCAAGTCATAGTCGAAAACAAATAAATTAATTTTCCAACAAATAATTGGTGTTTTAACTAATACAATTCACAGGACAAAGTTTAACCAAAAATGGAATAGTTGAATTTCCAGATAAAAGCTATGATAAAAAATTGAATTGAACCAGGAAAAATTAATTTTCAACAAAATTGTTAAATTTTCAAGGAAAAAGATGAATTTTTGACCAAGAAGATTAATGTTCCATAAAAAAAAACGTTTTTCAAACTTAACCAATATATACGATTAATTTTTAATCAATCCTATAATAGTTACATTTTCAGATAAAGATAAATAAATTTTAACGGTAAAAATTTATTTTCAACAAAGTTGTTGAATTGTCAATCAATCAGATGAATTTTCGACCAAGAAAATGAATGATCTACAAAAAAGACAAATTTCAAATAAAATACATGAATTTTAAACGAAATTATTTAATTTTAAAGTCAAAAAAACCAATTATCTACAAAAAGTTGAATTTCTTAAGCGAATAAATATGAGTTTTCAATCAAAGAGTTAAACTTTGAACCAAATAGTTAAATTTGCAACCATAATTAAAAAACCTTGTTAAAAATAAAGTTTTTTTTTTACAAATTAGTTCAAATCTTAGTGAAATAATCGACTTTTAAACCCAAGAAGATGTACAGTTCATATTTTAACCAAACAATTGCATTTCTGACCCAAAATGACACATTCTCAACCAAAAAGATTAAATTTCTACTAAAAAAGGTCCATTTTAATTTTAATAAATTTTTTAATTTTAAAGTCAAAAAGAGTATTATCTACAAAAAGCTGAATTTTTAACCTAATTTAAAGGCAAATAGTTAAATTTTCAACTGTAATTATGAATCCTTAATAAGAAAAATTAATTTTTTTAATAAGTAGTTGATTTTAATTTTTAACAATATAGTTGCATTTAAAACAAAACGACTTTGCAACCAAAAAATATTAACAGATGATAATTCAAATTGAAAAATGTAATTTTTAATCGAAAAGTATAAATTTTCCATAAGGCAATTTAATTTCTACAAAGAAAGAAGAATTGTTAACAAAATACATGATTTTATAACCAAAAATGGTATAGATTAATTGT
>NC_046664.1:81834323-81842561 GCF_010883055.1 Belonocnema kinseyi | reverse complement strand
CGCGCGCAACCCAGGCATTTATATCGTCTCCTACCATATTCACACGGACATAGACGTGTCATAGTATTGGACCACGTCTCATTTCAGATCTGGGATCACTGGTCAGTTGTCTCCAAGCACTTGGAGAGTCAGGACAGGCATTTTCACGCGACTTGTTTCTGTGAGTGGTGCAAGCCGAAAATGCAGCGTTCGTTAGAGCAGAGGTACGCGATTAAATTCTGTGTGAAACTCGGTAAATTTGCGACAGAGACGTTTGATATGATCAAGCAGGCTTACCCACATGTTGCTTTAGCAATAAGTGGTATGTTTCGGTGGCACCAGGCCTTTTTGGAGGGCCGGGAAGAGGTCGCCGATGAAGACCGTGCTGGAAGACCTTCGACTTCGACGAACACCGACAATGTGACTCGTGTGCGCAAAGTTTTGAACTGAGTATTTATTCGTTTATTTTTATTCGTTTAATTGCCCAGATGTTAAATTTATCAAAATTTGTGGTTCATGACTTTGTGACGGCCAATCGGGTCCAACAAGACATCGCAGCCGACTGGAAGTTGCACCTCGACAACGCCCTGGCTCACACCGCCTTTCTTGTGAACAGCTACCTGACCAAGGCCGGTATCCCAACGCTTCCACAGCTGCCCTACAGCCCAGATGTGGCCCCCCAGACTTTTTGTTTCCTCGCCTGAAAAGGCCGATGAAAGGCAAGCATTTTGAGACGACAGAGGGGATCCAAGCAGCATGCACCGCGGCTCTCAAGGCTATTCCGGAGAATGGCTTCCGTGACGCCTTAATGCTTGGAAATCGCGCTGGCAGCGCCGCATCGACGCAAAAGGAGCCTATTTCGAAAGTTTTTAAAGAATTGTAACGAATGGCTCAATAATTTTTTTTAAATCGACTCAGTCCTATTACTTTCCGGACAAACCCTGTAATTATGATGGACTTGTTTATTAATTATTAATATGAATATCTCAGGAGGACAAGCTTTATAAAAATTTATAAAATAACGTCTATAGGATTCATTTAATAAAGCTATAAGCAAAACTGAAATGCTTCGTGAACGCAGGAACAAGTTTTGTTGCGTATTGAAAAAATGGTCTTCGTGTATGCTCTGGTCTTTACCTTTATAGCCATCCTTAATTTTATTATTGAATATAACAGTATAATATAACTATAATTTCAACAAAATTTCTTATGCTGTCCGCAAATAAAAATTTGTCGTAATTTGAATTTTGTTTCAACTTCTGAACAATTTTGTCCGACATGAATCCGAATTTATTCTTAATTTAGTCTAAAACTTTCATTTGAAAAGCACTACCTATTTAAGAGGCATTTGTTAGGATTTTAAAACAAGAAAGGAAATGGAGCTTAGGTTCAAGTGCAAATTTTTCCGCCTTAATTCAAATCATGATCACATAAATAACACACCCACAAAAAAAAGTGTGCGGATCTGGTAACAAGACACAAGTATTCCTATGGATTTTGGCGCGCTGAATTCAAATTTGGTATCAAAAATCACCCATCACGTCATGGTTGAGCCACAACCTCAAAAAATGACGAAAAATCATGCATTGAGGATAATAAATTTCAAAATAATGCCAGTGATGCAAATTTTCACTTCAAAAACATGTCGACAACTGTGAAGGATCAATCCGTGCCTGATATCAAGTTATTTAACATAACTTTACCCAACAGAACCTGACCTCACCTAACCTGAATTAACAGAAATTTATTGAACTATACGTAAAGCTCTGGAAGCATATTTTACCACTAGCAAATGTGTGCTACATCGAAAGGGTCAACTAGAGCCTAACCTACAAATGAATCTAACCTAACCTAACCTAACGTAACCTCACGAAACACAATTCAACTGATTGTGTTGTCCCTTTGTGTTTGAGGTACCGTTTGAATCAGCTTGGTCTTAACCTGCAAAGAGGTCAAACCTATCCTAACCTAAAAAAACCTGACATAACCTAACCTAACTTCACGTAACACAATTAAACTCATTGTGTTGTCCCGTTGTGTTTGCGGTACCGTTTCATTTAGCTTCGGCTTAACCTACAAATGAAGCTAACTTAACAGAACCTAACGAAATTTTGCTTAACACAACACAACTTAACTTAAATGTTCCCGTTGTAACACAATAAAATTCATTTCATCGTACTACAGGTGGTTAAAAATTTAGACGCACATTACTCATTTGAAGAAACTTAGAACTACAAGTAGAATTGACCCCATTTCAATTAACCTGACAATGTTTGTATCAATTAAAATGTAGAACTGTAACTTAAACATGCAAGTGAATAAGAGTTTTATTCAAAATTTTTTTCTCTCTGCTTTTCTTAGACTTAAGGGATATATTTATACTATCTTTGGTGTTTACATTTTATCTTGTTTTTTATCGTAATTAAATTGATTTATAGACCTACTTCAGTCTATTTTCTGTCTGCTATAACGTGTCCTTTTTTCTTCGAAGGAACGATGTCTTGATGAAAACGTTCCCCTTGATCTTCGCTGAAATCACCAACATTTTCTGGAAACTTACCCAGATGGGAATCGAGAAAGTGAAGTTTTAAATTCATCAAGCAGCCTAACTTTTTGTAGTCTCTTATCATTTTCGCAATAAGATTCTCGTAGTCTGAACTTTTTTTGTTACCGAGAAAATTTGCGTTTACTGCTTTAAAACTTTCCCAAGCGTCCATTTCAATTTTCGTCATGTGGCTCACGAACGACTAGCGTCTGAAAAATTAGGGAATTTAAGGGATATATACTTATAGTATTGTCTATCTTTGGCTAACGCCTTGACAAATTGCTTCATGATCCCAAGCTTTACGTGGAGGGGTGGTAGTAAAATTTTTTCTGGAAAAACGAGGCTTTGGTTGATGATATTATGAGAACCAGGTTTGAATGAATCTCCTAAAGGCCAATGTTTTTTGCTATAATGATTGGCTCGATCTCTGCTATTCCACAGGCATATAAAGGATGGCTCTCTCCTGAAACCCGATTGTTGGCTTAATATCATTGTTATGATTTTGAGATCACCACATATTCGCCATTTGTGATTCGTGTAATTAACTTTTTCAAGAAGCATTTTAATATTGTTATATTCTTCTTTGATGACCATTGAGTGAGCTATAGGGATAGGAGCGTAATTTTTCGTGTTATGCAGTAAAACAGCCTTAATGCTGCGTTTTGACGAATCAATGAAAAGTCGTCATTCTTCGTCTCTGTACACATTTTTCTTCAAGTGGTTCATTACTCCCTTAACGTCAGTGCAGTACACTAAAGACGTCTCTTCGTCTTTAACGAAAAACTTTCTGAATTCTTTGTCCCTGTCGCGATAGACTGAAACTTTTGTCTTTGGCTCTAGAAGATTTCTTCTTTATAGAAATGAAGCGGCAAATTCAGCCCCGTCTTTCGGTAATCCAAGATCTCTAATAAAATCATTCAGTTCTAGCTGCGACACTAATATTGGAACCTTCAATTTCATTTGATGCACGTCATATTCGTCATCTTTTTCGTCATTTTCATCGGAATCATTAGAACTATTTTCTGTTCGATCACTGTTTTCACTACCGTCTCCATGACGTTGACTTTCAACTTCCATTCTATCATCTTCTAAAGCGCTTAAATCAGTCTAGCGTGTATTTTTATTGATTTCAACTGCTCTTGTGATATAGATTGTGGTGTAGAGTACTTGCGGTACTTTTCGTTGTTTGAATTTTTTAGACGATACAACATAAGTCTGCAGGAATTGCAAATGACGTGAGGAACCCATTTGGTTCTTGGTACAGAAATTTACGGTCAAAATACTTTTCGTAAAGACTTTTCACTTCCTCGTCGATTGATTTTCGCAAACTGCTCACTTCATATTTACTGCAAATGTAACAGAATGAATCTGAGCTATTCTTGCAGGCATGCGATTAAGAAATCCCGCTCTGACCAGACGCCGATACTGGGGTTCTTCCCTGCATCGTAATACACTTTTTACCTGGGTCTGCCATGAGGGCATGAACGCCGTTTACCCAGGGACTCAGCCAATGTGGATCCGTTGCCCACCGTCACCACGTGGAGGTGCCCTGGTTACAAGCACAGGTGAATAATTCTAGTAACAAGCGGTTACGAAACTCCAGACATTTACTGCTATTAATATCAAAATATGAAAGGACGCAAGAACAGGGTTCCCAGCGTAATCGGTTAGGTTAGGTCAGGTTTTGTTAGGTCAGGACAGGTTAAACCTCTATGTAGGTCAAGCCGAAGCTGAATGAAACGGTACCGCAAACACAACGGGATAACACAATCAGTTTAATTGTGTTTCGTGAGGTTAGGTTAGGTTAGGTTAGGCTAGATTAGATTTATTTCTAGGTTAGGCTCGAGTTGACCCATTCGATGTAGCACACATTTGCTACTGGGAAAATATGCTTCCAGAGCTTTACGTGTAGTTCTTTTTCAAGAAATCTAAAATAAATTTATACAAATACCAACAGTTTTTTTACAATATAATTAACTAATTTGAAGTAAAAAAGATAAAATTACCTGTATTTTGTTTTAAGTGAAAACGAAAAAAACGATAAAAACTTAAAAAATGGAGTAAAGCATGTCAATGCTATCAAGTCAAATATTAAAAATAAAAATAAAAACCAGTTAAAACTCCAATTTTGGTAACAAGTGAAAAAATAATGTTTTTTGTAAATATAAAAGAAGACAAAAACATCAAAATTTAAGAAGTTTTTTAATTATAAGATTACATCCTTATGAAAAAGAAAAACAACTTTATAATAGTTATGGACAAACGACGAACATATAACAAAGTAGAAATAGGACATACATTAAGGCGGTAAATTCATTAGTACAAACTAAAGGCGTAATTGAAAGGAACCGCAAATGAGGAAAGCGCGCCAAAGCACTGGATTTTGAATTTAAACTTATTTTATGATACTTTGACATATTTTATTAACATTCATAATTTCTGTCTGCAAATTAATAGAGATATTAAGATATTTATTTATAAATATGGATTCCAATATTCGTCTTTGCAATTTCTTTTGTGTTCAGAGACTCTTGTTTTTAGTCTTCTCCCTGTTTCACCAATATAAACTTTTTCACAGCAATTACATTTTATGAGATATACAATACCAGATAAATTATCAGTAGTATCAATATCTTTTGGATTAGGTAAAAAGTTTTTTAGAGTGTTATTGTTTTTAAAATAAACATTTATGTTGAATTTATTTAGTGAATTTCTCAACCTTTCAGAGAGTCCTTGAACATACGGTAGCGTAACTTTTAAATCTGATTTATTATACGTGCCAGTCCAGTTATTTTTTCTACTCGAATCATTATAGATTTCATGCATTCTTTCATTAATGATACTATTTATCAAAAGAAGCGGATAATTATTTTGAATTAATGTTATTTTTATTTGGTCCAAATTTTCTTTCCTAAATTTTATATGACTTAACTTTACGCATCTATCAATTAAAGTTTTTATCAGGGCAACATTTTGACAATACAAATCATGGGAATCAAAATTAAGATATCTGCCAGACCATGAATCTTTTTTTAACCAATTAGTAATGAACTCACGTTTTAGTGTTTTTATAATTTTTAAATTAAAATAATTTATTGAATTATTTTGTTCTAGTTCACATGTAAACTGTATGGATTTTTCAATGCTTTTAAAAGTATTAATGAAATCATCAATTTTTTTGTAGGAACAATAGCTAAAATATCATCCACGTATCTTTTATATAAAATTGGTGGGAAATTCAATTTGTTTAAAGCTCTTTTTTCTACATCTTCTAAAACCAGATCCGAAATTATAGGAGACATATTTATATTGGCTCTCGAAGAAATGATTGATTTAATTTTTATCGAATCTGATTAAGGATTATTTATACAACTCAAAAAGACCGATGATCTATTTTTGTTCTAAAAGGCCATCCTTAAATATTCATATTGAGTTTATATTTGTTACCAAACATAGCAAATGAAAGATTTTGACACATTTTTCCACTGAAATATTACTATATTTACGTGACTGTTTTTATTGCGCACAATGTATTTAAAAGCGAATGTTTGTGAATTAAATCGGAAATATTTTATTTTACGATGGTACTAAGAAACATTAATAATTTCTATGGGCAAGAAAAAAATTGTTCAGCAAACATAATCTACTAAACTTTTACTAATTTAAATTAATTAAATTTTTTGAACAAGTTTAAATATTAATTTAATTTTAGTATTAATGTATTTAAATATCTTTATAATGATGTCGACATCACTTTTTGTTTTACGCACTCGTTAACTAAAAACAAATATATTCTAATGACAAACTCAAGTTGAAGCATTTTATTATTTTATCTTGCCTTATCTCTAAAACTGAAAGGATACTGATGTCGCTTGCAAGCCTAGTATATCCAGTTCTATTAGTTCTTCTCAGGCGGCTAATCGTTTGAGCCACTCTTGCAGTTGTCACAGCATGTTAAGGTTTTTTACAGAGCATGAATGCCATCGCCGTTGCGGACGTATTCGTCATTGAACCAGTTACACCTCTAAACTGTATAGTTTGTAATCGTCGCAAATCGCCCTGCAACATTGTAAGGTCCAACCGTAGTAATCAAACCAGGGCGAAGTATGAGGTCTGTTCAAAAAATACGCGGATTGAGGTTATAAACAAAATGTACTTTATTTCGAAGTTACGCGTCTGGGTCTCCTTAAAAATACTCTCCTCCCCAACGCACACACTTATCCCAACGGTGTTTCCACTTGTTGAAACAGTCCTGGTATGCTTCTTTTGTGATGGCTTTCAGCTCCTTCGTCGCATTTGCCTTAATCTCCGAAATCGTCTCTAATCTTCTTCCTTTGAGGGGTTTTTTTAGGGTTGAGAACAAGAAAAAGTCACAAGAAGCAAGGTCAGGTGAGTATGGGGGGGGGGGGGAGAACAGTGATCAAGTGTTTGGTCAAAAACTCACGAGTCCTGAGTGCTGAGTGAGAACAGATTTCGCAGTGACGCGGTGCATCTTCAGTTTTTCGGTCAAAATCTCGTAACAAGATCCAACTGATATCCCACACTCTTCGCCAAGCTCCCTAATGGTCAGACGTCGATTTTCGCGCACCAGGGTGTTGATTTTGTCAACGTGTGGGTCATCAGTTGACGTTGAAGGACGCCCAGGACGCTCATCATCGTCAATCGACTGTCGGCCACCCTTGAAACGTTCATGCCACTTGAAACATGCAGTATGCTTCATAGCAAGATCACCGTAGGCCGTGTTGAGCATGGCAAATGTTTCGGTTACAGATTTCCCGAGTTTCACACAAAATTTCACAGCAATTCGTTGCTCTTTCAGGCTGTCCATTTTACAATCTGACAAACAAAAAAAAAAACACTCTTTACTTAAAACCGTGAAGCTTATCAATGAAGATATCTGCGACTGGAATACCGCATTTTAAACAGCTGATCTGTACGAACTTAGCGACACCAAGCGGATTCTCCAGAAAACAACTCGAGCCGCGAAATTCAAACAGTCCCTGCATTTTAGGAACAGACCTCGTATATTAGCCTTGGTTCGAGGAATGCGGAGTAGAGCCATGCAAGCATTTTTGGCCCTAAATCCCACGCGAAACCAAAGGCTCTTCTGAACTTTCAAAATACCACGACAAACTTTATGTACGAGGGTAGTTCAATAAGTCCTTAGAATGAAGTATAAAAACAATTTTTTTTGGGTAAATTTTTTTTTATTTTTCAACATAATCTCCTTGGAGCTCTATACACTTGGTCAATCGCTTTTCAAGTTTTTTTAATCCTTCAGAAAAGTACGTTTTCGGAAGTTCCTTAAAATAAGCATTTACAGAGGCAATGACGTCTTCGTTGTCTGGAAATCTCTGTCCACCGAGCCATTTTTTCAAGATTGGAAATAAGAAAAAGTCACTGGGCGCTAAATCTGGTGAATACGGTGGGTGTTCGACCAATTCGAATTTTAGTTCTTCAATTTTAGCCATTGAAACGAAGCATGTGTGAACTCGGGCTTTGTCGTGATGAAAAAGAATTTTTTTTCTCGCCAAATGTGGTCGTTTTTTTTAATCCACAGTCACAAATCGACGAAAAAATTCCTCACGATTCCGACTTATGTGCGCCAAAAGAGCGGCACCCATCTTGCCGATAGCTTTTTCATGCCTAATTTTTCATGTAGAATTGAAACAACTGCACCTATAGATATCCTTGTGGCCTCAGCTAACTCACGC
>NC_046664.1:81829092-81834223 GCF_010883055.1 Belonocnema kinseyi | reverse complement strand
CTGATACTGCATATATTACTAGCTAGAATCATGTGTTGCATTTTTATATTACTCTTAGGTATTTTCACAGACACATAACCTAAGTGCAGTACGTGCTTGTACCTTTTATCATTAAAGTGCTTCCATTTAGTCTCGTAATAGATTGCTGTATATCCGACAACAATTACAGTTCTTTTCTTGCAATTTATTTGCAAGAGCGATCGAGCGCGTGACTGACATATTCCTCTACTTTTCAGAGAGAGAGAGGGGGGGGGGAGAGACAGAGAGAGATAAGGAGAGAGACAGACAGAAGGAGTAACGTTACGATTTTTCACGTATACTGCGCAAGATCGATACATAAACCAAGTTAGTCTAAACTTCAAAGTTGATATAATCAAGTATCATTCATCTAACAAGATAAACTAATTAGCTCTTAACATCATACGCATATCATGACATATTAATATAGTGAAAAATAATTAATCCTAGCTATTTCTTTTAGCAGAGTTAAGTTCTCAGTTTGACATTCTACCTGATAGCCAGATACAGGCCTCCTAACAGGATTATAGCTCCACCAACTACGCTTCCTGTTTCTGACATAGTTAGCTATAAGTGAGACCAACTTCAATTTATTCCGCTGATTCATAAAAAAGAATCCAAACTTATTATTAGAAATTTAAGATACACTTTTCCCGTTGATAAACCACTGTAATTATATGGAGAAAACAATATCTATGTGCCTATGCCATCTCAAGAACAACCTGTATTGCGTTTGCTCTTAAAGACGAGTAAAAATAAACATCGAAAGCGGCAGGATTACTGTATTAACACCAAATGAAATGAGTGATATTCCAGTAGGTCGCTTGGGCAAAATCTTAATTTATTTTAGTGGGTTGTTTGTAAACCACGGTTCTCAGAACTTTTCAAACACATATTCCATGTTAAGACTAAAAATTTTAACCCTGCAGCCAAAAATGAAATTACCAACTTTTAAGTTTTAAAAAATAATTTTCTAAAAAAAAACCTATTTTCAACCAGTTAGAATCAACTAAAATAATCGAATTTTTAAACAATATAGTTTAATCTGATATCAAAATAATGAATTTTCGTCAAATAAGAATAATTTTTTAACAAAACAGATGAATTTTTACCCAAACACATGAAGTTTCTACTACATAGTCTAATTTTTAGCCAAAAATATTAGTTTTCAACTAAAACAAATCTCTAACACTAGAAAAATCAGTTTCGTACAAAGTTGTTCAACTTTGAATAAAATGCTTGATTTTTCAACTAAAATAAATGACAAGGAATCTGTATTATCATTAGAGACAGTGGCCATCAATCAGTTTAGATGTCATTCCACAATTCGTGAAAATAAAAGTCAACACTATCCATCAAATTCACTTTTTAAATAACACAAAATACTTAATGCTTTTAAAGAATAGATTGATGATAAATTTAAAAAAATTTTTAATTAAATTTTTTCTGAAGAAAATCCACTCTCTGCGCTCCACTGGGAATCGAAGCACAGAACTTCCGATTGCTGGTTGAAACACGAACCATGTGATAGTTACTGTAAAAAATTGTTTTTAATCAAATAGTTGCATTGTCAATAAAATAATAAATATAATAACCAACAAAAAAATCGTTCAGAATTTTCCCAGAAATCTTAACAAAAATTTTTCAATCCATTGAAACCATTCGAAACTTTTCAAAGGCTTTTTTTCAAAATCTTAAAAGTCTTACATTTTATGCTAAATTTTTTGAAACTGTTTAAAGATTAAGATGATTGTTTAAATCTTTCTACAAGTTTTAAATATATATTTTGTGTAACAACTTTAATAACAGATAAATTCTTTATCTCCTAATACATTCTGTAATTAAAAATTACAAGAAGCCTTCGGAAAGACGTTTACGATAATCATAAAAATATTTTAGAACTTCAGATAAAGAGAAATATTTGTATTTTATCGCTATTCGAACAAATCTCTATATTTTTCATAGACAGTTTCAGTTGAGATAGTTATAATAGACTGGTTTGAGGGTTATAAATATAAATTACTCAGGAGGACAGGTTTTAATAAAATTTAAAAGATAACGGCTATATGACTCATTTAATAAAGTAGTAAGAAAAAGTCAAATACTTCGTTGACGCAGTAACCAGTTTTTTTGCATATTACAAAAATGAAGATCGTGTATACTCTGGTCTTTACTATGATAGCCCTCCTTAATTCTATTGGTGAATATAGTAGTATAATATATCTACAATCTTAAGACATTTTTTTTTGCTTTCCGCAAATAACAATGTGTCTGCCATAATGCGAATTATGTTCCAAACGCTGTACGATTTTGTTCGAAATGAATCCGAATTTAATCTTAATTCACGCTTAAACTTTCATTCGAAAAGCAGGAGCTACTTACTGACAAAAAGATTTGTCATAATCTCACTTTATAGTTTATAATTTTTAAGTTTGTCATAAGGGCTTAAAGAAAATCGTTTCTTCTTGCAGAATTAAGTTTGCAATTCGACTGTCTACCAGATGGCACCCCTATTCCTGGTGTTTCTCGCCGCACTACATCTTCTTCTTCTTCTTCTTCTTCTGACAAACGACATTCTCCGGCCAGACATCAATTTCCGATCACATCTTCTTCTGCTGCCGGGCCGTCTTTCCGGGCCAGGTCCAGATCTCCTGCCAGGATCATAGATCCAGTAATAATGCTTCCTTTTTCCGACATAATCGGATATCCACATCGTCAAATTCCATTTATGCGGCTTATTCCCCATTCGAATCCGGAGCGGCAATTTGAACTTCGAAGATACACTTTTCCTGCGGATAAACCAATTGAATTATTTAAGGGAAAGAATGTCTATGAGCGAATGCCAACCCAAGAACAAATTGTATTGTCGACATTCGATGGTGACGTCTTTGCAATAGTGGCGAGTAGTAATCATCTTGCTGGAATATATACATATGATCATCGCCTTTACGCTAAAGTACGGGCAAAAATAAACATGGAAAGCGGCACAATCACCCTACTGACTCCAAATGAAATAAAGGAAACTCCAGTAGGCCGCATGCGCAAAATCTCACATTTTTTTAATGTGGTGTTTATATAGAAAGAAATGATCCTGCAAGGGCCTTCCACTGCTGTAACGCTTAGATTTCGGGGTAGTGCGTGAGAACCTATATTTTTTAATGAAACAATTAATTTAATTTGGTTATTATTGTATTGAAATATCTTCATATTTATGTAGAAATCACTTTTCGTTTGGTGAACGCGTTAATTAAAAATAAATATCTTCCAATGACAAATACAAGTCACATATAATTCATGAGATATAAAATATATTCATTGCTGTAATAAAGCACCGCGATAATCACCAGATTCCTATCCCCCTACTTCCCGCGCTGTCATAGATTCTTGCTCCTAGCCCTCCCACTCCTTTGACACCGTCGGTCTACTAGATTCCCCCCTGTAGAAGCGGTTTACAATTTGTTTTCCACATATTCCTGCTTGAGATGCTGACGCGGAAAGTGTAGATGAAGTTGAAGCATTTTATTATTTTATCCTGCCACATTTCTAAAATTGGAAGGATACTGATGTTTGGGAGCCTAGTGTGTCTAGTCCCCAAACTACACCTATTAGTTCTTTGCAGACAGCCCATGGTATGAGCCACCCTGGCAGTTGTAACAACATGTAAAGCTTGTTTATAAAGCATGGATCCCATCGCCGCTTCGGACGTATTCCTCATTGAACCAGTCATACTTCTAAACGTTAGCGTTTCTAATCGTTGCAGCCTGTCCTGTAACGTTTTGAATTGCAATCGTAGTTATCAGACCAAGGCCAAGTATAGTAGCCTTCGTTTAAGGACAGCGGAGTAAATCCATGCAAATATTTTAGGCCCTAGACCCCAGGTCCATATATAGGACCTCCTGCAAATCCAAAGTTTCATGAAAATCTTCCTTCGATGGGCCTCAAGATGCTTTGCCCAGTTCAGTTTGCTATCTAGGATTATCCCTAGATATTTAACTGAGTGTGAAATGGTCCGTCTTCAGGCACAAAATGCAGGAGCGTCAACTTTTGACACTTTGTACTTTCTCATGAAAATGACCAGGCTGATCTCTCCTGGATTATATTTAAGGGTTGTGTTAACATCTTCTAAATTATCCAACAACAAACTCGACATTAAAAAGCAAACAAAAACCACCGGAAATATTTTAATTATAATACAGGGGTCTATTTAAATTAAACGTTGGAAACGTATCCCAAAGAGAAAAGTCATTGAAATTATTTTAAGGGTGGTTTTAATTTCCCCCAATCATGAAATCTTAGAAACCAACGATTCGAAAATACCTAACCCATGGGAGATTTTTTTATTATAAACATGTTTAAAAATTAACTGAAAAATAAGTGCAGCAAGCAGCGGGTTTGGAAATCTGTTTCCAATGAAAATCCTGTTAGCAGCAAGGGTTGAGGCAACTACATTCTTTGTTGACTTCGAAAGATAATACAATTTAAAAAAATTTCTATGAACGCCATATAAACACTTCTATTACAACATTTAAATGATATTATATTTTTACAGATCCCAAATCTGGCCAATTCGAGTTTCCAGTGTATTTAAATAATGAAATTTTATTAATTACATTTTTTCTAGGGCTCTAAAGGCCTGTTTTTAGTTAAATTTTAAATAAATAATTTAAACGCAATATTTACATCTTCCAAACTATACGATATGATACGATTACTGCGGACAAATAATTCTTGGAAAACACGAAACAATCTGTCTCAGTCCGGATTTAAATACGGAACGCCAGTACACATAAGTACACTTAAAAAAGTCTTATTTTCCTTTTCACAGCTAACGGCGTCAAACTCTTAATACAATATTGTTTTGGCTTTGTTTCAATACAATCTATTATATAGAATTCAAGTGTGTGCCGTTAAGGTTCGATTGCGTCCACACCATTGCATAGATCGACTTCAAAATTGATACACGTGTAGATTTGGTATGGGGGGATTAGGAGGGGTGAGGAAAGAAGAAGGCACACTCGCTGTTTTTAACAATTGGCACCAAATTTTACACACACATTCATTGCGCTTCCAGACAGGCGGTGAGAGTATTACGGGGAGCCAGGGGGGATGAAGA
>NC_046664.1:81825717-81828992 GCF_010883055.1 Belonocnema kinseyi | reverse complement strand
AGCAATGATAGGAAAGGTTGAAGACATTTCTGTTGTATAAACCTGAAAGATGATAAGTGGAGTAAAGTTATGCGAGAAGGATTTGAATCATTGAAGGATTAATCGGTGGCGCTGGTCGTGTATGCGAGCTAAATAAAAGTATCTATGGATTGAAGCAAGCTTCGGGGCTTGTTCGTTGTTAATGGACTTATTGCAGGAATGAATAAGAATGAGATCATTGAAATCTTAAATAGACTGAACGAAAAATTCGAAGTTACTTGAGACACTGCACTAGGTGATCGTATGTCGTATCTTAGCTTGCAAATACATAATGGTTCAAATGGAATTTTTTTCAACCAGCCAAATTACACAGAAAAGACCTTACTGTGAGCCATAGGCAGTTTGTTAAATCTGGCTACAATATCACGCCCTGTTATCACCTTTGCTGTGAACGTTTTGAGTTGTTTTTGCAGCAAGCCGATAGTAAGCCATGGAAGATGATCAAACGCATATTATAATATTTGAATTGAACTGTTCACTATGGAATTTTTTTCAATGAAGATGATAGACTTATTACATGTACGGATTCTGATTATGGAGGAGATAATCTTACAGGACATTCAACTAGTTGAGTTCTTATGATTCGAGGAGGCCCTATTGTTTGTATCAGGGTATAATTTGGCCTCGAAATTGCACCCTGACAATGGCAAATCCAAAAGAAAATAGAATCTTTACCGTCCAAAAATAACTTCAGTTCGGTTTATTGTTTGATGTTTTAGGGCGCCAGCCACTAGCGAAAGGGGAACAATTTTTGCATTATTCTCACGATAATCTTCGCTAGATGACACTTCTCGGTAAATCAAGAACTACTTATCTACGTATCAAGGACTACTCAACTTACAAAAATCGATTCAGACACAAAAAATAAAATAAAAACATTCAAAAGGGGAGGAGGCGTGCTCCTAACCACAAATTAATTCAGACACAAACAATAAAATAAAAACATTCAAAAGGGGAGGGGGCGTTCTCCTAACCACAAATTAACAAGAGGCCAACATTTTCCATTGGCAAGTTAATACTTTATTAACATAAAAAAATGTTGAGTGAACAGAGAGGTACATTAATGCGCGAAGCTAATCTATCGACACACAAGAATGATGACCTAAAAACCGGAAGAAACTATCTGCTAATGCTTTATATAAGATTCGCGGAACGACCATTAATACCGATTTCCCCAAATCTTGCCATTTTATTTTACCTGATCTAACCCTTTAAAATTCATTTTATTCACACTTCATTAAAATCTGAAAAAAATGCCGACCACGTGTTCCGATTTCAAGGCTATTGTTGAGAGACGCGACAAATTTAACGACCGACTTCTTTATTTAATTTCGGAAGACGTCCAACCGTTTAAAAAAAAAATTGAATCCCGCACAAAACCCGCACAGAGAGCACTTAACTGAGGCGTTACTTCGTAACGATATAGCTTAAAGGAATACATTTTTCTTTTTGGAAGTCACGCCGAAGTAATTTTCCGAAACTAGACACAACATACCTCGAACTTCCTAACAGATATTGGTTTGGAAAAATCCATGTTTATTTTTTTTTGTTTCCCTCCTTGCTTAATTTTTTTTTTTTGAATCTTAATATGGTTTCTTTCCTCTTAACAACTAATTTTACAAAATTCTCCCAGTCTCTTATTCTCTTTACAATCTCAAACTATATTTACTCGGGCGGAGTTGAAAAACGAGAGTGATCTGCTGCCACCAAAGATATTAGGTCCTAGATACGGCATGAGATTAGTTGCAGCATATACCGGTAGACAGCGGGGCAGGAAAGTTTGTAGGTTTGCACATATATATATACATAATACTTTTAGTTGGGCCACATACTTGTAGAGGCGCGACAGGCAACCATATATTCGGTCGCGCCAAATTATAGTGCATTTAAAATCCAAAATGGTCATCTAATTTTATTTTATAAGTGAATAAAAAAATAATTTTAATTGAATAGAAAAGGTATTGACGAAATTCGAAAATTAAATTACTTAATATGTTTACAAAGACATGTATACTTACCTATAGTGATCCAAAAGATTGGAGAGCCAAATACACGAAATTGCCAGTTCTAAAGAGTTTATATGAAAAAACTCTAAAGACTTTTTGAAGTCAAAAGTAGGCCCAAATGTAGCAAAGAGGTTAGAATAGAATAGTAATAACAAATTTTAATAAAAAAGTTTATTTTTTATTTAAGTTATAATTTTTCGGAAATTAGTAGAAAAGTGAATTTGAAGATACAGTTAACTTTTATTCAAATTTAAATACACTGAAAAAATTTCTGGTTAAATCAAACAGAATAATGGTTAAATATGCCCGCACTATTTTTTCTGGTTAACGTAATACAAATTCTGAAAAGCAAGCTACGATTTCCTTCTAGATCTGGAAAAATTTCTTCTGAAATGTTATATTTTTTTAATAATTGTGAATTTAGTGGTATATGAATTTTTTAACAGCTGCAAAGTGTAAGAAGCATTTTTGAAGGTCAAAGGAAATTACGGCTTGCTTCTACAGTTTAGCTAAGGCTATGTTATAAACATGAACTATTTCTTCCAAATGAAATAAGAAGTAACTCAATCTTAGAAAAATGTAACTTCCCATCATACTCCAAAAATATAAATTTAAGACAAAATATTAGTTTGCTTTATTTATTAGCATTTAATACTAAAATTCTATATTAAAATTACCATAATTTTCGTACACAAATACGTGAAATCTTTAATTTGTTATAATTCAATATTTTTGACCTCATTTCGACACACGCGGGATTAGGGCCATTTTTGATCTCAAAAAGTCATTAAAGTATTATATTTCTACACCTGTTATAATACGTGGTATCTTTTTACGTTTAAATATTAGCTATTTTCGTTCTTCTAGGTTTTCGTCTTTTGGCCCATCCCAGGCCTTACGTTTAGCAACATTAATATAGTGCTATTGTTGTTTTAATATCTGAACTAATTACATTTTTCACACCGATATCATGAAAAATAACATAAATGAATGCTAGAAATTCACAGAACTATCGTGTACTTTAATAGTCTATATATATTGTAACCGCTGACTTTTTGCAGGATCAACTAGAAAGGGTTAATTTAATAACCGGACTTATATTTAATGACATGCGATAAAAATAGGCGTTTCTCATGGAGAAAGAATAAGATTCTCTTTAGAAAAACATAATTTTATTTAAAATATCTGAGCTATCCTAAAATACATTTGTCTCTGATCCCTACTCTAGTA
>NC_046664.1:81824385-81825617 GCF_010883055.1 Belonocnema kinseyi | reverse complement strand
TCTCATGGAGAAAGAATAAGATTCTCTTTAGAAAAACATAATTTTATTTAAAATATCTGAGCTATCCTAAAATACATTTGTCTCTGATCCCTACTCTAGTAGAATAAGTAACTATACGGATGATTGGTATAAAAATCAAAAGTAAAACCTTAAGTTATTTGCGCAATGATTTATAGTAAGAACATTAATACCCGATTGTAGGGAAAATAATTTTATAATTGTAGACCGATACGTTATAAGAATGGTCAATGACACTTTCTTCTCTCAGGTGAATGACTTTTCACAATACACACCTGATATTTTCAGAGGGTTAATCGCTTACTTAGTATATTGAGGCTATAGCCCTCGCACGTAGTGACTTGGGGACACTCCCAGCTAAATATAATTAATAAATATTAGTCTTTTATCTCTGTATGGCCTGTCGCTCAGGACCTAATCCGTAGGTGCGAAAAGAGGCTTCAGAAGACATTCGACTGCGTAGTGAGGATCTCCGGCCACTCGGTCTAACGGTCGCTCTATTGTCACGACTCGGCAGGAGGCCGGAAGTGCAAGGGCGAGTTCCTACGAGCCTTCAATATAATATTTCGACCAACACTTGGGTCGTGCTTCCTTTCTCGAGGATTTTAACTCTCCGTACAATCTTCCCTCGACGAAACGTGTTTTCGACAGAGTATAGAGGTTTTGAGATCTCTAAGTCTCTCTTGCACGAATAGTGGAGTGAGCGATTAACTCTGTTTCAAATGACAGAGTAATAGGGATTTTACCTGTAGTCGCTCAATGATCGCAGAGTAGAATATTCTGAGGATAAAATCATTATAAAATAAGGCCTCTGTCTGCAAATATCGTAAATAATCTTAACTGAGGGAATTTCACCATAAAAGAATTTCGAAAAGCTCGTAAACTCGGAGACACTCTTTAAAAGGTAGTAATATTCTGAGATTTTACTCTGATACGCAATGATCGCTTTGACATTGAATCTCTTGTCTCGACAGCTTCAGGGGAGATTATCCCACTGGGCACTCATAGAGAGACATCAATTCGAATAAGATTTCAATATCTTGAAATCTTATTCTTTAAAAAAAAAGCGAATTATCGGACAAGTTCCAGAGGGTTTAGGCTCTGGGCTCGCTCCTGCGACCTGTGCTTTTCAGACACAAGATCCAGAAGAATATTTTTAGGCTGGGTTGCCCTTTTTATAGTCCTGTTTCCAGCTCTCCCTTCTCGATCTTACG
>NC_046664.1:81809921-81824285 GCF_010883055.1 Belonocnema kinseyi | reverse complement strand
CTGCGACCTGTGCTTTTCAGACACAAGATCCAGAAGAATATTTTTAGGCTGGGTTGCCCTTTTTATAGTCCTGTTTCCAGCTCTCCCTTCTCGATCTTACGTGACGTCGTCGAGGAGGGAGTTGCTGGAGTTTGCGCTATGAAGTTTCTCCTATGCGATGCTTCTTTTTTAGAGGGATCACACATAAGATACTATTTTTGCTTATTTACAGGCAACCCTTGAAACTGGAGGGTCACAATATTTTAAAGAATTTGACGCCGTTTTAATTTATTTGTAATAAATATATAAGTTTCCTTAGTTTTTTACATTCTCATTATTTTTGATTGAGAAAGTATTAGAATTATCGGAAATTTGACATCACACTTTTTCAATGGATCTCCACGTTTCGAGACCCCCTGAATCCAAAAATCAAGTTTTCACGATGGCGTCTGTCTGTCTGTCCGTCCGTCCGGCCGTCCGTCCGTAAAGACGATAACTCTCAAAAAAATTAACGAATCAAATTTATCTTTAGCACACTTCTTTTAGGTCCTAAAAGAAAAGACGAGTTCGTGAACCAGCCATTTTTGATAAAAATTTTTGAGACCACCTTTTTCTGAATTTCAAAATTCCATGTACGGATATTTATAGTATTGAAAAAAAAACAATTTATCCTAATGACTTTTTTCACTAAAACGTAAATTCTCAGAGTTATAGCGTTATCAAAATTTTTTTAATCAAACGAAAATCAAAATTTGAAGCCGAAAAACGCACGATACGAAGAAAAGTCAACAAAAGAAAAACATTTATTTTTAAAAGCTCTAAAAGGTTATCAGAACAAATTTTTGGATTTTCTTCAAAAATCGAAAATTCACATTTTGATTGCACAAAAAATAATGGAAAATAAAAAATTCCATTTTGTAGAAAAACTGTGTAGGATACGAAAAAAAATGAATTAACAAAACTGGTTATCCCCAAAAAGATCTAAAACTTCGTTAAGACTCACCTCAAGATAGAACGCCTACTTTTTGTTTTATTCGTGAAAAATAACGTTGAAAAAAATAAAATAAAAAAAATGTGTGGAAAAATGACGAAAGTTACGAGAAAAAAATCCAACAAAACCTGTTTACAAATATCTGTCGGAAATCGAGCGCGCAGCGCGAGTGTAATGATGAGAATGTGTATCTCAAAGCCTACAGCGCTTAGAGAAACTTAATCTTTGACTATACTTAATTAAGTACACAATTCAGAATATGAAGACGCATATAAATACTGCCATCTAAAAGAGATCTTTTTGATAAAGTTTTTTTCAAGCATACCAAATGCAAAGAATAAATATGCGAGCGCGAAGCGCGAGGTGTTATTATGTTCGAGTGCGAAGCGCGAGATTCAACCGTCGCGCGCCCTAGGCGCGCTCAAACTTGCGAGCGAAACGAGCTGCGCGTTTAGCGCGCGATGAGAATGTGCCCGCGAAGCTGGCAGATTTTTTTACTTAATTTCATTTAATTATGTCCTTTATTTCTTTATTTTGTATTTACTGAGAAAAATAAGTTAAAACTTTAAAATTTTCTCCAACGTTCATGTATAGAAAAATATATTTCCAGCTGGTCGATTAAGCTTTGTTGTTAGGCTTGTTTTTAGAAAATTGTATACTCCTTTTCAAAGATCTTTATTAAAAACCGAGGTTTAATTCCGCTCTTTTGTATTTTTTATAGCTTTCTTCTAATTGCAATTCATAACACAGTGGACAATTAGACATAATATAAAAATTACAATTGAACATGGCAAGTCAAAACTGGTAAATATTTCTTTCTGGCAATTTTAAAACTTCCATTTTGATATCGAGTCTATCAAATTAAAAAGAAAGATATTTTAAAATTATTTACCCCTAGCGTTATGATGCTTAAAGCTTCTTGTTCTTTAAAAATCAATATATTCCAATCAAGATTTTTTTCTTGCTTCTTCAATCTTGTAAACGAGAACAAGAACAAATGCTTTCATGCAATAAATAAGTGACGAAATTTTGTTATCAAATTATATTTTTTTATGTGATAAGCCATGATTATTTCTGCCGTCTTAGAGAAAAAAGTTACTGTCTAAAGTTTGACGTAAGGGTCATTTTCGCGTTGCAGCGTGTCACACTCGACGGATTGTTCATTTTGGAGCACGGGGTATTTCCTAACTTTTGTTTTATACGTAAAAAAAGTATAAAATTGAAAATGTAAAGCATTAACAAAATTCTAAATTTACGAATCAAATCATTAACAATTTAAATCTTAATCAATTTAAAAGTTTAACATTGAAATTTAATTTGGTTGTGAACATAAGGGTTTAATATCGTAACATTGACAACTGTAAGCCTTCTAACTTGATTAGGCTTGAATTAATGGCCTCCAAAATCAGATAATCCCAAAATAGAAACATTTGGAATTCTGCACTTCAATTTTCCATTTAAAACGTTCAAAATTAAATAATTTGAATTTATCAGGATATAATTGAGGCATATTTAAAATTTAACAAATGTTAAGGCTTGCATTTTTAATTTATCAACTCTATGAAAAAAATTCAATTTATACAATTGTTGAAATTTCTGTTTATAAAATTACTCTATTTGAATTTTGTAAATTGAAAATATATTAAAATCATTCAATTTAAAATCCTCTCATTATAAAAAGTTTTCGATTTCGAAGGCTTTACATTTGTTCCAATTTTTCACGAGGTTTGAAGTTGAATAATTTTTCCATTGCAGCTTTAAATTATTTATATCCTAAAGCTGCAAGAAAATGTATGACAGAATCATAAGTGATTTCATTTAAAACGTTCAAAATTAAATAATTTAAATTGACAGGTTATAGTCTAAGAATATTAAAAATTTTACAAATATTGAGACTTTGAATTTTAAATTTATAAACTAGTTTCTTTTAATAAGAATTATTTTATTTTTACTCTTCTAAAAGATAAGAATTACACTATAATTTTAATTATTTTCATTTCAAATTTCTCTCAATTAAAACCTCTTTATTTCAAAGACTTTGAATTTATAATCCAATTTTTGAAACTGAATAACTAACTAATATACTTCTAATTTAAAATAAAATGTTGGCATATTAAAGTATTACCATGCAAAATAGTTTTGCTGACATTTTGACATTGTCGACTTCTGAAAAGTTTCAAACCAAAAATTTTAGAACTATGAGTCTGAACACTTTCGACTTTAAAAGATCCCAGTTTAAAATTTCAAGCGGAAATGTTTTAAAAAATTAATAATGTAATACTCGAAATTTACTTACAACTGCAAAATTCGAATTTAAAATCAAGAGAGTTTTAATGAATTTCAAAAAGGAACTCCTCCTATCACCCATAATTTGATGTGATATAAAATAATATGTTTCATTACATTTTTTTAAGCTTCTAAGTTCTAACAATCCTTTCCCATCAATAAAGTCACAGTTATTTTCTATTTTTGTCCAGTAGCTACCCTGACAATTGCTCCAAAAACTATTCATATTCCAGAAATTTCGTTGAATTTTGTATACTGTTGAAATCAATTTAATTTACTCAATAGAATATTGCAAAATTTACTCATATGATACTGCTGGTGATTGAGCTCAGTAAACTATTTGGAGATTCTTTTAATATCATTTCTGCTCTAGATATATTCTTTATTACTATGAGTCAGTTATAATTCTACTTACTTTTCTGAGTTTTTTCTTTTTGAATTTATAACTTATTATTATAAAAATAAGGGATTTTAAAAAATTTATCCAGCTTATTTGAATGCTCTCCATTGTTGAAGCCAAGAAACAACCCACATATCTGTATTCAATTTAATCAAATTTAAAATTTAACAATTTCTATTTATTTAACTAGATTGTACTTGAATTTAACACCATTTGACACCATTCAAAATCTACAATTTTAACTGAACATTACTTAAATTTAACTAAATTTTACTTAAAGTTTGAATTTAACTAAATTGTATTTACTTTTTGAAATGATCTAAATTGTGCTCAATCGTTAAATTTAGTTTTACTAAATAATTTTTAAAATTGCACTGCAATAAACCTTAAAGTACGAATAGAATTGTTTAAAAAAATATTTACTTAGTATCTAGAAAACTTCTCTTTTAAAAGAAATCAGACGAGAAATTAATTTAACTAAACTTGATTTAATTCGTAAATTCACCTAATTTTCATTTAAAATTTGAATTTAGCTAGATAGTAATCAAATTTTAAATTCAACCAAATTTTATTTAAATTTGTTATTTAACTAAATTTAATGTAAATTTTTAGCTTATGTTAATTTTATTTAAATTTCAAGTTGATTTTTCAAAAAATCATTTCGGAAATGCAGAGAATGCCGCACTGGGCAAGTGGGAAAATTATAACAGGGGTTAAGGATGAATTAGAGAAAGAAGTTAATGGAGAGGGAGAGGGGGGCCTGCAAATAAGGACAGTACAGATAGGAAGAATATCGTATAAATTTGTGACTGTGAGAATTAGGATACGATGGTAAGGATTAAAAAGAGGGTGGAAGACTTACTAGGAAAGAGACATGAGGTTATGGTGGTACTAATGGAGACTTTAATGCGAAAATTGAGGGGAAAGGGGGCATGTGCTGTGGAGGGGACAGCTTCGAAAGTAAATCGAAGGATCAGATAATAAGTAAAGAGGGGGAGATTGTAAGAGACTGGATAGAGGACCATCAGCCATTAGGTTTGTGGATAAAGGGGTGGCTGGTGGAAGGCAGAGAGAGGAAGAAGGGTTGTTCGGGGAGAGAATGTGATTGGCAAGAGAGGCGATAGAGAAGTATCAGGAGCAGCTGGGCAATGCAAGCTTTGTGGAGATAATGTACAAGAAAAAATAGCAAGAGATGGAAAAATAACTGGAAGAGGAGTTCAGAAGGAGACAGAAGGGAACGTGTGAAAGATAATTAATAGGCTTAGGAAACGCAGGATAAGGATAAGTAAGAAGATAGGGAGTGACGAATGGAGGACATTTTTTAAAGATTAATTTCAGGGATCAGACACAGAAGAGAATTAAGGGGATTAGAGGAACGAGGGAGGTAGATGGAGAGGAGCTTAATGACGAGGAGATGGAGAATCATATCAGAAAGTTGAAAAAATCTAAGGTAGCAGGGCTGTACGAAGTAGAGAACGAAGCGTAGCTGTTTGGCACACAAGATATAAGAGAGAGACTAAAGGGGATAGTGAAAAAGTATGAATGAGGAGGCATTTCCAAGAGGGTGGAGGGAGGGGTTGATCGTACCACTATATAAAAAAGGTGATAGGGAGAGGCAGGAAAATTATAGAGGAATTGCGCTAATGACAGAAACACGAGAGCCTGCAAGAAAAAATGCATGGACATAAAAGAAGCTAGAGAAGTATAGCAGGACAGAAAAGTGTGGCGGCAAATAGTTAATAAAAAGAGTGTCAGTAGAGTGAATGACGCCTGAAACAAAAGATCTTGGCCACTAATGAACCCAAGTGGGGAAACATACATAAAGACTTTGTGAGGATCTTCATTTGGGGTGATTGCAAGAGAGATTGATCAGCAACCTGGGTCGGAGCAGTGTGCGGAACGAACGTGTTATTTACATAGACTAGACACACTAGGCTCCCAAACATCAGTATCCCTCCAATTTTAGAAATGTGGCAGGATAAAATAATAAAATGCTTCAACTTCATCTAGACTTTCCGCGTCAGCATCTCAAGCAGGAATATGTGGAAAACAAATTGTAACCCGCTTCTTCAAGGGAAAATCTAGTAGAAAGACGGTGTCAAAGGAGTGGGAGTGTTAGGAACAAGAATCTATGACAGCGCGGGAGGTAGGGAGATAGGGATCTGATGATTATCGCGGTGGTTTATTACAGCAATGAATATATTTTATATCTCATGAATTATATGTGACTTGATTTTGTCATTAGAAGATATTTGTTCTTAATTAACGAGAACATTAAACGAATAATTATTTCTATAGAAATATGAAGATATTTCAATACAATAATAACCAAATTAAGTTAATTGTTTCATTAAAAAATATAGGTTCTCATGCACTACCCCGAAATATAAGCGTCACAGGAGTGGGAGGCCCTTTCAGGATAATTTCTTTCTATACAAACACCACGCCAAAATAATTTGAGATTTTGCGCATGCGTCCTACTGGAGTTTCCTTTATTTCATTTGTAGTCAATAGGGTAATTGTGCCGCTTTCCATGTTTATTTTTGCCCGTCCTTTAGAGTGAAGGCGATGATCATATGCATATATTCCAGCAAGATGATTACTACTCGCCAATATGGCAAAGATGTCACCATCGAATGTCGACAATACAATTTGTTCTTGGGTTGGCATTCGTACATAGACATTCTTTCCCTTAAATAATTCAATTGGTTTATCCGCAGGAAAAGTGTATCTTCGAAGTTCAAATCGCCGCTCCGGATTCGTATGGGGAATAAGCCGCATAAATGGAATTTGACAATATGAATATCCAATTATGTCAGAAAAAGGAAGCATAGTTGCTGGATTTATGATCCTGGCAGGAGATCTGGACCTGGCCCGGAAAGACGGCCCAGCAGCAGAAGAAGATGTGATCGGAAATTGATGTCTGGTCGGAGAATGTCGTTTGTCAGAAGAAGAAGAAGAAGAAGAAGAAGATGTGGTGTGGCGGGGAACACCAGGAATAGGAGTGCCATTTGGTAGACAGTCGAATTGCAAACTTAGCTCTGCAAGAAGAAACAATTTTCTTTAAGCCCTTATGACAAACTTAAAAATTATAAAATACAAACTGAGATTATGACAAATCGTTTTGTCAATAAATAGCTCATGCTTTTCGAATGAAAGTTTAAGCGTGAATTCAGATTAAATTCGGATTCATTACCAACAAAATCGTACAGCGTTTGGAACATAATTCGGATTACGGCAGACATATTATTTGCGGAAAAAAAAATGTCTTAAGATTATAGGTATAGTATACTACTATATTCACCAATAGAATTAAGGATGGCTATCATAGTAAAGACCATAGTATACACGATCTTCATTTTTTTAATATGTAAAAAAACTGGTTGCTGCGTCAACGCAGTATTTGACTTTTTCTTATAACTTTATTAAATGAGTCATATAGCCGTTACCTTTGAAATTTTATTAAAACCTGTCCTCCTGATTTATTTATATTTATAACCCTCAAACCAGTCTATTATAATTATCTCAACTGAAACTGTCTATGAAAAAGTAGTGATTTATTCGAATTGCGATTAAATACAAATATTTCTCTTTACCTGAAGTTGTAAAATCTTTTTATGAATATCGTAAACGTCTTTCTGAAGGCTTCTAGTAATTTTAAATTACATAATGTATTAGGAGATAAAGAATTTATCTGTTATTAAGATTGTTACACTATGTTTATTTGCCGAAAATTCATTATTTTGATGTCAGATTAAACTATATTGTTTAAAAATTCGATTATTTTGGTTGATTCTAACTGGTTGAAAATAGTTTTTTTTTTAGAAAATTATTTTTTTAAACTTAAAAGTTGGTAATTTCATTTTTGGCTGCACTTAGGTTATGTGTCTGTGAAAATACCTCAAAGTAATATAAAAATGTAACACATGATTCTAGCTAGTAATATATGCAGTATCAGAGTTAGTCTGGAAATTCAGACCCAGAAAAATCGTATAATTATCAACCAACTGACAACTCTTATTCTCTTGAATCTGATGACTCATCTAACACAAATCAGCCTGCACCTAAAGATCTACGAGACCTGCAAATCTTGAAAGGACCTGCCCACCTTAAGGACTATGTAATGGAATATCTCATTGGAGGAAACAAAGCAAATGTAGCAATGATAGGATGATGTACGGATTCTGATTATGGAGGAGATACTCTTACAGGACACTCAACTAGCGGAGTTCTTATAATTCGAGGAGGTCCCATTGTTTGTATCAGGGTATAATTTGGCCTCGACATTGCACCCTGACAATGGCAAATCTAAAAGAAAATGGAATCTTTACCGTCCAAAAATGACTCCAATTGGGTTTATTGTTTGATGTTTTAGGGCGCCAGCCACTAGTGAAAGAGGAACAAGTTTTGCATTATTCTCACGATAATCTTCGCTAGATGACACTTCTCGGTAAATCAAGGACTACTTATTTACTTATCAAGGACTACTCAACTTACAAAAATCGATTCAGACACAAACAATAAAATAAAAACATTCAAAAGGGGAGGGGGCGTTCTCCTAACCACACATTAACAAGAGGCCAACATTTTCCATTGGCAAGTTAATACTTTATTAACATAAAAAAATGTTGAGTGAACAGAAAGGTACATTAATGCGCGAAGCTAATCTACCGACACACAAGAATGATGACCTAAAAACCGGAAGAAACTATCTTCTAATGCTTTACATAAGATTCGCGGAACGACCATTAATACCGATTTCCCCAAATCTTGCCATTTTATTTTACCTGATCTACCCTTTTGAAATTCGTGCTATTCACACTTCAATAAAATCTTTAAAAAAATGCCGACCACGTGTTCCGACTTCAAGGCTATCGTTGAGAGAGGCGACAAATTCAACGACTGACTGCTTCTTTATTTAATTTCGAAAGAGGTCCAACCGTTTAAACAAAAAAAATTGAATCCCGCACAAAACCCGCACAGAGAGCACTTAACTGAGGAGTAGGACAAAGCACTTTGGCGTTACTTCGTAACGATATAGCTTAAAGGAATACATTTTTCTTTCTGGAAGTCACGCCGAAGTAATTTGCCGAAACTAGACACAACATACCCCAACTCAAAAAGTCATGTTTTTCGATTGTCTCTAAATTCTGGGAATATGTTCGCCTACCCAACAGTAGTTAATCCACAAACTTATAGTTCAGGATTACCAACCCTCCCCAAGTGAGGGGGGGTTGAATTTTCAACCCCAATGCCTGCAGGGGTAGTTTCAAACGCCTGTAACTTCCTTTCTAATTACGCGATTTAAAATTTTTATTCGGGTTTTGAAAAGTGCTTTTTACACGCTTTCATCCTATTTTATTATTTATAACAAAAAAAATGGTTTAAACAATTTTTTTAATAAATCAATTGTTTATTTAACTTTTTTCGCAATTTAGGCATCTACGATTTTTTTTTAGTCTCAAAAGAAAGCTTGACTTTTTACTATGAAAAATGTCTAATAAGAAAATGGACAAATTGAAATTCATTGAGTTACAGAGCCGGTTGTAGAGGGAGTCCTCGCGCTCGCACTCGGGCGTTTTGCGGCAGCATACCGCGGAACAGTTTTCAAGTATGCCATTTTTTTTGTATTACTCACATTGATCCAAAATTGCATGAAGTCATCGGAAAAAACTATTCAGTACTTTTAACCAGTGAGTTTGAAGAAGTTAAAATTTTTTTAAGTTATTATGAAAAAATATTAAGTAAAAAGCACTTTCTTAAAAATGAACAGTATTTTTCTGAAGATAAATGATTCCTCACTATTATAATTTATTATCCGACAATAATGGGTTATTGCTCTTGCAATTTCTTAAAACAAATACATAATTCAACCAACTTCTCACGTTTAAAGTGTTTGAGTAAATAAAGTACTAACGGATTAGTAATTAACGCCTGTCGTCAGCCTACATCCTATCAAGTTATAGTTTCCAGAGTCTACCACGTGGAGGTGACAGTGCGATTTAGGAAAGTGCTTTTTACTTAATATTTTTTCATAATAACTTTAAAAATTTTTAACTTCTTCAAACTTAATGGTTAACATTACTGAATAGTTTTTTCCGATGACTTCATGCAATTTTGGATCAATGTGAGTAATACAAAAAAATGGCATACTGGAAAACTGTTCCACGGTATGCTGCCGCATAACGCCCGAGTGCGAGCGCGAGGACTCCCTCTACAACCGGCTCTGTAACTCAATGAATTTCAAATTGTCCATTTTCTTATCAGACTTTTTTCATAGTAAAAAAGTCAAGCTTTCTTTTGAGACTTAATTAGAGCGTAATTAGAAAGGAAGTTACAGGCGTTTGAAACTACCCCTGCAGGCATTGAGGTTGAAAATTCAACCCCACCTCACTTGGGGAGGGTTGGTAATCCTGGTCTATAAGTTTGTGGATTAACTACTGTTGGGTAGGCGAACATATTCCCAGAATTTAGAGACAATCGAAAAACATGACTTTTTGAGTTAGGGCAGTTGAGGAATAATGCCCCATATATTGCTTTGGAAAAATCCATGTTCATTTTTTTTGTTTCCCTCCTTATTTAATTTTCTTTTTAAATCTTAATATTGTTTCTTTCCTCTTAACAACTAATTTTACAAAATTCTTCCAGTGTCTTATTCTCTTTACAATCTCAAACTATATTTACTCGGGCGGAGTTGAAGAACAAGAGTGATTTGCGCCACCAAAGATATTTTGTCCTAGATACGGCAGAGATTAGTTGCAGCACATACCGGTAGTTAGCGCGGCAGGCAAGTTTGTGCATGCGCATACTTGTGCATGCGCGACAGGCAACCATATATTCGGTCGCGCCAAATTATAGTGCATTTGAAATCCAAAATGGTCATCTAATTTTACTTTATAAGTGAATAAAAAATAAATTTTAATTGAATAGAAAAGGTCTTGACGAAATTCAAAAATTAAATTACTTAATATCTTTACAAAGACATGTATACTTGCGTGATCCAAAAGATTGGTGAGCCAAATACACGAAATTGCTAGTTCTAAAGAGTTGATATAAAAAAACACTGAAGACTTTTTGAAGTCAAAAGGAGGCCCAAAATGTAGTCAAGAGGATAGAATAAAATAGTAATAGCAAATTTGAATTAAAAAGTTTATTTTTTATTTAAGTTATAATTTTTTTGGAAATTAGTAGAAAAGTGAATCTGAAGATACAGTTAACTTTTATTCAAATTTAAATATACTGAAAAAATTTCTGGTTAAATCAACCAGAATAATGGTTAAATATGCCCTTACTATTTTTTCTTGTTAATGTAATACAAATTCTGAAAAGCAAGCTACAATTTCCTTATAGACCTAGAAAAATATTTTCTGAAATGTTGCATTTTTTAAATATTTGTGAATTTAGTGATATATGAATTTTTTAACAAGTGTAAAGTGTAAGAAGCATTTTTGAAAGTCGAAGGAAATTACGGCTTGCTTCTACAGTTTATCTAAGGCCATGTTATATATATGAACCATTTTTTTCAAACTGAAATAAGAAGTAACTCAATCTTAGAAAAATATAATTTCCCATCATACTCCAAAAATATAAATTTAAGACGAAATATAAGTTTGCTTTTTTATTAGCATTCAATACTAAAACTCGACATAAAAATTACTGCGGGGCTAGGGCCATTTTTTATCTCAAAAAGTCATTAAAGTATTATATTTCTACACTTGTGATAATACGTGGTATCTTTTTAAGTTTGAATATTAGCAATTTCCGTTCTTTTAGGATTTCGTATTTTTGGCCCATCCCAGGCCTTAAGTTTAGCAAAATTAATATAGTATTATTGTTGTTTTAATATCTAAGCTAATTACATTTTTAACACCTCAATCATGAAAAATAATATAAATCAATGCTAGAGTTTCACAGAACTATTGTGTACTTTATTAGTCTACATATATATTTTAAAGAATTTGACGCCGTTTTTATTTTACTTTATTTGTAATAAATATATAAGTTTCCTTAGTTTTTTATTTAGTTTCATTTAATTATTTCCTTTATTTCTTTATTTTGTATTTACTGAGAAAAATAAGTTGAAACTTTAAAATTTTCTCCACATTTTCTTGTATACAATTTTAAAGGCCTATGCATTTTAAATTCATTACCTCATTAACAAAAAAAGTTTTTTCGAGAAAAAGAACGACCATCATGCAAAAAATCCGACTATTTTATTTGAAGAAGACATTAAACGTGTTTATTTCTTGCAAAATTAAAAAGAAATTTGGAAGGAATTTCATATGGTATTTGAATAAAATTATGAATCAAACCAAAAAATATATTATTTGGCACTTTGTTGTTAGGTTTATTGTTTCAAAAATTGTATACTTCTTTTTAAAGATATTTGTTTTCTTTTAAAACCCGAGGGTTTAAAAACCGAGGTTTAATTCCGCTCGAAAACTCGATTTTAAAACCCGAGGTTTAATTCCGCTCTTTTGTATTTTTTACAGCTTTCTTCTAATTGCAATTCATAACACAGTGGACAATTAAACATAATATAAAAATTACAATTGAACATGACAAGTCAAACCTGTCATCTAGGTACATGAAGTAAAGTAAATATTTCTTTCTGGCAATATTAAAACTTTCATTTTGATATCGAATTAAAAAGGAAAATATTTTAAAATTATTTACCCACAGCGTTATAATGCTTAAAGCTTCTTGTTCTTTAAAAATCAATCTATTACAATCAAGATTTTTTTCTTGCTTCTTCAATCTTGTAAACAAGAACAAGAACAAACGTTTTCATTTAATAAATAAGTGACGAAATTTTGTTATCAAATCATAGTTTTTTATGTGATTAGCCCTGATTATTTCTGCCGTCTGAGAGAAAAAAGTTACTGTCCAAAGTTTGACGTAAGGGTCATTTTCGCGTTGCAGCGTGTCCCACTCGACGGATTGTTCACTCTGGAGCACGTGGCATTTCCTAAATTTCATTTTCTACGTAAAAAAGTTTAAAATTTAAAATGTAAAGCATTAAAAAAATTCTAAATTTAAGAATCAAATCTTAAACAATTTAAAAGTTTAACATTGAAATTTAATTTAGTTTTGAATATGAGGGTTTAATATCGTAACATTGACAACTGTAAGCCTTTTAACTTGATTAGGCTTAAATTAATGGCTTCAAAAATCAGATAATCCCAAAATACAAACATTTGGAATTCTGCATTTCAATTTTCAATTTAAAACGGTCATTATTAGGCCTAAAGACCCTCCACTCATGTATATTGGCATTTGGAATTTAAATCTGGGTTGAGAGAAATGTTTTCATGTTCTACACAAATTATTTGTTCGCAGTAGTTTATCATATAGCATCATATCGTACAGTTTGAAAAATGTAAATTTTGCGTTTAATTTTTTATTTGAAATGTAACTGAGAAGAGGGCTTTAGATCCCTACATAAAATCGAATCAATAAAATTGCATTATTTAAACACACTGAAAATTCAAATAGGCCAGATAGACGTGGCCTTATATATTTTAAACCATTTACAAAAATTTTACAATATATATATTTTTTTTAATTATACAGCTGCAAAATGTAATAAAATGTAATAAGTAGTTGGTCATGTGATAGACTCAGTCTCAAAGTTTCATTCAAATAAATGAAATATCTTAATTCAGATCCATTTGTTTTTCAAATTATTAATTATCTACTAAATATGATTATTAATCCAAAAAGCATATAATAAGTGATATATTTCAGCAATTTAACACATTTCTCATCAGCGCCCTCTGGCAGCATCGCTGTTGACAAAATAGAAGTATAAGCACCATAAAAAAAGGATGTCGAAAGAGTTTTTTGCACAAATTATTATAATAGTTATAATGAAAATAAAAATTATGATAAAGAATTTTAAAATACGCAATAAAAATAAGTAATTCCTAATTCCAAGGGGTTTTTTTTGGGGCTGTTGAAATATACCATCATTAAGAATGTGTGAAAAGGAGTGCTTTAATGACATTGATAGGAATTTTTTTAATTTCTAATGTCTTTCGAAGGTTCAACGTAAATTATGTCATATAGCCTTCCTGATTTCATTTGCGTCAACCTTTGCTGCTACTAGGCGTTTCCATTTTAAATTGATTTCCAACTCGCTATTTGTTGCACTTATTTTCCAGTTAATTTTTTGTATCCACGTGTATAATAACAAAATCTTCCGTGGTTTGTTATTTTTTAATTGTTAATTTCTAAATGTGAATGATTAGGTAAGTGAAAACTATCCTTAAAGAATTCCAATGAATTTTCCCTTCAGAATTTGTTTCCTATTTAAATTTGAAATAGATTTCCGACCTGAGTATTATGATAAAAATATTTACCGTAGTTTTGATTTTTTCTTAAATGTCTATTTCCTTGTTGGAATATTTAGGATATGCTAAATCAGACCCGAAAATATAATCCGAAAGAGACCAGGCTAGTAATTTTCACGAGAAAGTACAAAATGTCGAAAGTTGACACTTCTGCATTTTGTAGTGGGAGACGGACGATTTTAGGCTTAGATTAATATCTAGAGGTAATCCTAGATAGGAAACTGAATTGGACGAAGCATCTTGAAACATAATAAGAGGGTAGTTCAATAAGTCCTTAGAATGACCAATAGATGGCGCGCGAATCGCTCCAAATCATCTGTTTTCAGTCAGCACCACTCCCGACTAGATATATGGTG